>NC_052350.1:59911221-60092192 GCF_009727055.1 Benincasa hispida | reverse complement strand
CTTGAAGCACATGCGTCTACTGCCCAGAATTTTTGAAGCCCTCCAAATGGGTATGATGAATAAGGGGTCTTTGGTTCGTAATCCAGGAATTCAGTGAATACATTTGGTAGAAAACCGAAATTATGTTTTTGAAACCTGTTTTAGGATTTTGTGATCCAAAGAATATAAATTTTGAAAACAACATTTTTATGTTTTCTTTGAATTAGAATTAGAATTTTAAAATTTAAAATGTAGAATTATATTACATAAGGTTAAAAACATTTAGAAATATAGTATGTCATGTTATAATTTAATTTAATTTTTTAAATAAAATTAAAATATTTATTATGTAATATATTATAAGTTAAGTTAAATTTCAAATTCCGTTCTTATGGTTTGGATAAAGTTAAAAATTGGTTAATATGGTTTGATATAACTTCATATATAATCTCTATGGTTTGTTAAATCCTTTTAAACAATCCCTACCA
The DNA here is from genome assembly GCF_009727055.1 of Benincasa hispida. NCBI lineage: Eukaryota > Viridiplantae > Streptophyta > Magnoliopsida > Cucurbitales > Cucurbitaceae > Benincasa > Benincasa hispida. Next base: position 60,091,725 of record NC_052350.1, on the reverse strand, counting down.
TAAGGTTTTGTGAAGCTTTTATCAGATCATATGGGGCAAATTCTAATTAATCATAAGACTTAAATTCTAATTTCTTCGAGACAAAAATTTCAATTTATCCTATAAATTATATATGATTAGAAAATAATGATTTTACACTTTTTAACATAAACTATGTTCATAAATAAATTATTAACTAATATTTAATGGGTAACTAACAATTAGTTTGTAAATATTTAAATTAAAATCTAATTTTTAAATTCTACTATCAACACATCTGAAAACATGAAATATAATTGTTTTCATTTAATCTCTTGTTTTAAAATTTCTATTTTTAAATTCTCTCACCAAATCTGTTTAATGGCACTTCACAATCATTGCCGTCACATGCTTGCGTGGCCGCCCAAGTCCCAAGTTTTCTGCTTCTCAATCATCAAATTATATCCACTTCATTTTGGAAAACATAGTATTTGTATTGATTTAATCTCTATGTAAAAGTAATTTTAACCTAATCTTTAATAGAAGTATTCATATCACAGCTATCTGAAAACCAGCTTTCCATTACTAACTTTATCAAAATTAGCTTTACATTTTCAACTTAGTGTTCGATTACAAACATAGAGAACTTGTTCCTCATATATAGATTTGTTGTTTCAAATCCCAGCCCTTCATTCTTAGTCGGAACCAACACATCTTAAACAAACCTACTAGTTTGCTTCAGATAATCTGACATCAAGTTGAAAATTATTTAGAACTTTAGAGATTAAATAGTTTATTTTGAACTCCAAAGACTAAATAGGCATCAATTTTAAAATTTAGGAACTAAAAGTTTGGTCCAATTTTAGTTCATGTACTCACATCACATTGATGCTTAATGCTCAAGTCATCGGTCTCTCTAACCTCCTTCCAAGTATTCTTGTTGGTTGCTGGAGAAGAGGAAGTCAACTAAATAATTTTGAAACAAAAATTGAGCAACACACATCATGCAATTGTAAACTCATACGTAAACAAACAATAAATTAATCATTAAATCATACAAAACATTCGAGACTCGAACATACGAATTTCATACTTCCAGGCCAGCTATATGTCTGTTTCTTCTAACCAAAATTCTAATTCTAATGCACTATGACCAACAGCAATACAAATCCCAACAATATTCCCAAAATCTAGCATTATATTATATTACAGAGTCTCAAAGTTGCAAGTAGCTAATACATCCTATATTTGATGTTTACACAAACAAAAGCTCAAGCAAGGGCAGTGGCAGTGGCAGTGCAATCTGTAAACGTTGACTCACCTCTGGTTCCTTTTCTCCTCCAAAAATTGCAGTCATGGTGGAACTGGGCGGCGATTCTGAAGCTATGAATTACGAGGGCCTTTCATGTACAGTAGAAGGAGAAGAAGTCGGTGATTTCATTACCAGTCCAGAGTGATTATTAGGCGAGTGATCAAGGAAATGGTCAGAATGATGCAACAAGTAAAGGGTCTCAATCCAGCCGCCATGGATATTGAGGTGCTTGAGCTTGGAGGAATCTCAGTTCCGAACCCTGTTGTGCTGCCTATGCTCGAAGCTGGATTGTCTGTGTTAAACACTCCAGGAGGACTTCCATTTCTGCACCAAGAACATGGATGATTAATTTTTCCTCCGATAACCCCCTTTTCAACTAATAACTATTGGATTTTTTTTGTTTTTTTTTTTTTTAATTTAAGCTTATAAACCTCCTACGAGTTTCTTTGTTTTTGATACTTTTAGATTGCTTTCAAAATCCAAGACAAACTTAAAGTTCCATGTAATAATTATTTGGTTTTTTTATTTTTGATGTTTGAAAATTAAACTTATAAATACCATATCCAACACCATTGGTTTCTAAGTTTTGTGATTTGTCTACCCTTCAGAGTGTTTTCAAAATCCGTTACAAATTTTAAAAACTAGAAAAAAATAGTTTTGAGGAAAGATGAAAATCACAACTAAAAAGATATGAGAAAGCAAGCACAATTTTCAAAAATCAAAATGGTTATCAAACTAAAACAAATAGTTTTTCTTTAAAAAAAATCTTTTTGCAATTTGACTATGAATTCATATTTACTTGGGAAGATGAAAATCATGGGAAGAATAGTGAAAAATACAAGCATAACAAAAACAAAATATGCGGAGGTATTAAACCATCTGAGTTAAATTCTAAGAAAAAATCATGGGAAGAACATAAAAAAATGTTGAAACGGAAGATTACAAATTAGATAAATCAGATGAAGATATATTATAAACTATCCAAACGTGTAGTTCAAACCTATGAATTAAAAAAGTCTTAAAACTTTTTCAAAGAATTCAAAGGCATGAGAGGCGAACAGAGCACGTACTCTGGCATGCCGTTCCCTAAGGGTGAAGACGTTGTTGGGTTCGTAACTGTAGTTGGTGAGACGGTGATCGGCGCTGTTGTTGTTGGTGTCGGCGTTGGAACCGACGGCGTCATGGATGCCGGCGTCGCAGAGGAAGATGATGATGGGTAAATGCAAGAGCCAGTGCCTGTTACAAGAAAAGAAGATTAATTGCGAAAAAACAAAGGATCAAGTGGGGGATTGAGAAACAATGAACATCTTCACTTACTTGGATTGGAGTTGGTAACCATTGCAGATCCTCCAAAGTCGCAGCTTGTAGAGGAAGGATTCTTCTGAAAATAGCTATTGAATGCAAAAGAAGCGTGATTTTCAAGTGTATTTGGGTTGTAACAGCTTCCACCTTGCTGGATTTGAGAACAGTCGGCCGCTCCAGTGCCACAGGCGTAGTCCAACGCCGACTGAAGAGCCATCTGCGAAGCGCCGGACCTGGCCACGCACCAGCTTTGTCCTGGAATTACCGGTGCGTTCGTCGTCGCCGGAGGAGACACCGGAACTGGGTTTGTGGCGGGTGTTAACCCTGGAGCGCCACCTGTCGGAGCTGGATAAGTGGTCACAGGGTTCGTTATGGGCTGTACTCCGGGGACAGTAACCGGCGGCGCAACCGGATTGGTGAGCGGCACCGGAGAGTTAGCCGGAACTGTGATGGGTGTCGTCAAAGGAATGGACACCGGCGTGGCAACAGGGCTCGACGGAGTGACAGTGACAGGGTTGGTCGAGGGAACGGTGATGATTGTCGGCGTGGAGGTGTCCAGGGTTGTCGGAGAATTTGTTGTGGCATCGTGAATTGTAGTCCGACCAAGTTCAGTGAACTTCCATTGCAACTCCGTGGAACCATTTTCTTCCACTACCAAATGCGACCTACCTGCAAGAATGGAAGAATCAGAAGCATTCAGAAACAGAACTGAAACAAAACCCCTTAATTTTTTTTTCCAAAACAGGAAATGCCATTAGTGGGAACAAAAGAAAATGAAAAGTTTAGATTCAGAAACTGTAACTCGCAGGAACCAAGACAGAATCAAAGCAGAAAACGACGAACTGAGCTAGATCTATAATCTGTTCTAATTGGAAGACAAGAAGTTGCTTACCAGAAGAGCAGATGGCGAGGAGAGACAGAATGGAAAAGAAGAAGCATTTGGAAGCTGTTTGGGCCATTTTAATGGTGGGAGGTTATAGTTTTCTGGGGACAAATGAAGAGACCCAACTGGATTCTTAATGGGATCGATTTAATTTAGGCATTGCTTTTAAAAACAACGAAACCAGACAGGAAAAATGGTGTAAAAGGAAAGGACTTATGAGCTAAACATGCAAAGTGAAAGAGAAAGAGAAAGGAGGGAAAAGGGAAGGTAAAGGTGAAAAAAGTAGACAGATGACCAAGTTGCAAATGCTTACGGCTGCAATATAAAAGAAAGAAAATAGATTATTAATAAATGAAAGGGAAAAAATGGTTACTTTGTGAGCAAGGATGATATTGGAAATGTTGCTCTGATGACAGTAGAAAAAGGGGAACAGCCTCCATACTTTTTTGCTTTTTCCATCTTTTCTCAAAAGATAAATAACCTCAAAGATAATAAAGTAACATTCAACCATGGCACAACTACAAGAGAAGAAAACATGCATGTGCATTTGTACACACATGCACCCATGACTGCAACTAAGCTAAGGTGATTCCATTCTCTTCCCTTTCCAAGTAATCACAACCCTTTTTTCTCTCTTTTCTCCAACCTAATTTCTTTTGAAATTGGGAGCAAGATAATCAAACTAAAGTTTACCAGTTAAATTGATTAAACAATAAGCTAACAACCATTCCAATTTCCAACAAATATATATACAAGATATGTTTTCTCAAAATCCGACTTTAAAGTCCAAAGAAGATTAGATATTAAAGTTGTCTCTGGACAGATGCAGTGGAGGGGTAAAATAATATAACTGGATACAAATGTGTTCAGCTCAGCAAAACCCACAAAGCTAATAGTTTATTAGAGGTGGAAAAGAAAGAAATGAGAGAATCAGATCGACATGGAAACTGGATTAGGATGAAATGATGCAGCCTTTGGCCTTTTGAGATTACTTCAGGAACAAGATTTGACAGCCAATATTGGAAAAATGAGACAGAATGGGCAGAACATCTGAGTTTATGCAGAGTGCAGCAAAACAAAGGGAAAAAAGAATACACAAAATCATCCAGGCTTTGAAACGAGGTTGATGCTACAAATGCTTTCCTAAGTGGCTCAAAAAAAAGGTTTTTTGCTACTTTCCACAAACATGGAGGTCCTGTTGCGGCTGGTGATGGTGGAATTAAGATTTAGAATATACAATGGGAGTGGGGACAATGCATGTGGAATAACCTGTGCCGCTTTGGTTCTTCGTATCAATGGATCAAAAGCACCTGTCTGACTAGACAAAGCCGAAAGCAAACACATTGCATTTAGAAAGAGAGTGCTCATACCGTCAATCATCTGTTTTATATTTCTCCATGGGGCTTTCCTGCATAAAGCCGTACGCCACCTTCTGATACCCAATTCCAGAATCATAACATGTTTCAAAACTAAATCTCAAACTTGAGAACAATAATTCAAATGCACAGTACACTAACTCAGAAAAGGCATCCAAAATCCCTAAGAATATTTCAGAAAACAAAAATGAAAAGCTAGCTTTTCAAAATAATTCTCCAGCAGTCTCTGATTTAATACCCTTGCATGCAAAATAAATCCATGGGATAGTCGAGAAATTGCATGTCAATTTCTTGCCCATACACATTAAAAGCAGAAATATCAAAGATGATAAAAAGAGCACGGTGCTTTTCCCTGCCCAAAATTGGAAACTAAAGAAATATGAATCCTTGAGAGTTGAGCCTATGCCACGCATATGCCTGATTCTAGTAGAAGATAAAATGGTAGTGGTTTGCCAGCACATCTTCAGATGATGTTCTAACAAAGACTGAAATCGATTGGCTTAGAGAGCACAAATTAAATATGATGCAAAACGTGATATGATGCACCCTACTTTATACTAAAGCAAATTTATCTAAATTATCACCTATCAATCCCCTTTTTCTCTGATAGGTTTGCCTTTAATTAACTATAACAACTCAGATTATTCATAATGAAATGAGAAAAGTCACTGTCGAGGAACAAGATATCATAAAATTCTGAAGTAAAAGAGAGGTTATTAAAAATTCCTTTTGCCACTATACCCAACATTTCTGTAAATTTGGTCTATATATTTTTAAACGTTATAAATACTATGATTAATTTACATCCACCGGGCGACCGGCAGGAAGCAATATCCTACAAAATATTGATGCAAAAGACATCAGTACATAATTTAAATAGCATTGGCATTTCAGGACTTCATTCTACTTCATGTTGGAAAGTCCATATCATCCAGCTCTAGTCCACACTGCTTGACCAAACAATCAACTCACTGAAAAATGGATCATAAACAGCTTCTTTTGCTGAATTATATTTGTCTAGACGTTTCTTGAATGCACGCAGTTCCCTTTCATGCTTTGAATTACGCTCCTGGAAAATATCGACAGCCTTTCAATCAAATTTTTACAGTTGACATTTCAGACAGTAAAAACATTTCCAAAACCACTGTAAACGTACACCTTTTTCGATATCTGAATCCCCAGAAGACAAACACCATAGAAGGAAAAAGGGGGGGGAGGAAAAGGAGAGCAGCCACAGTATTTATCTTTGGATTTTATGTCAATCTTCAGAATAACCAACTTCATACGTTACCAAGTTTTGTTTAGACATAGACACGGACTATATATATATATATTGTAAACCACTTCAGAAATAAACTTTCTGAATATGTACGAACCTTTAGAAAATAATACAACCCAAAAAAAATCTAGCTACTTATGTAGATTCAAAATCAACCTTCAGAATAATAATTAAAGATTAACTAAATTATGTTGATAAATCTACTCTAGAAGTCTTTGAGAAATGAGCAATAAATTTTCTTTCAATAATCTCTAACAACTGAACGTGATTGTTCACAAAAGCTAAATTCAATTCTTCCGTTTCTGAGGAAGGATTATGATTGATTTCCTGATAATATATAGAATACTTACGAATGATTTCTTCAGAAGTAATATATCCACAAGGTAGAGTAACCACAGGACGTTCGTTCTAGGAAAGCTGTTGAATATAAAATCAATGGTTTCAGTTATGAGTCACGTACAATTTTTAATAGCGAAAAGTATCGGGTTAGTATGATGGATGGTAAAATGTCTACCACTAAGTACTATATTTTGAAAGCATATTGTCTTGCTAATTTCATCTATTACATTTAAAAATACTAGATGTATCAACTTTGTGCATGGAGTTGTAGATTCATATCATGTAGAATAACAATGGTAGCTCTTGCTGGGAGGGCGGGGGAGGGGAAGAACTAGAATAAAATCTTCCCCTTTGCACTTTTACCAAGCAGCAAATCCAGCATAAACAACACCGTGCTCATCTTTTTTGGACATTTCTAAAAGGATAAAATATAGGTCTCTCATGTTTGGATATTTTTTAATCTAGTCCCTATCATTTAAAAAGTTTTAATAATCCCCAATGAATTGGCAGTTTTAAAATAATCCCCTATGCATTAGCATTTTTCAATTTAGTCTGTGACAACTGATAAATATTAAATTTATAGATGATAAACATGCATGGTATACTACAATTTTTTTAATGTTATAATACTTATTGAATTAGGAAAAATTTTAGAGGAGAAAAAGGACATCTAGAAAAGCAAAGTTTCTTTTTTCTCCTCCAAATTTCTAGAAATTAGTATAAATTTCGACTCTTTTTATTTAAGAAGATATTTTTACTTCTCTAAATTTCATTAATTTTAAGTTAATAATCAACCAATTTTTATATTCAGCAACAGAGATTAAATGGACAAATATTAGGTTAAAATTACTTTTTGTCCCTAAACTTTCATGTAAGCAACAATTTAGTTCTTGAACTTTTTTTTAATGATTTAGTTCCTACATTTTCATTTTTGTTAGAGTTTAATCTACAAATTTTAGTATGTGACAATTTAGTCTTTGTATTTTTAAATTTTTAATGATTTAGCCTCTATTATTGAGCAAATAAAATGATATTGTACATAAACAAATGTATAGGGAAAAAAAAAGAACTAAATTGAAAAATACCAAATATTAGCAATTAAAACCTGAGGATGCCAATGGGGAAAACGATCAAAATCGCCTCTATGATTGATTCAGATATGATAATTGATAGAAAGATAAACGCATAAATACTTGTACCTCCCCTCCCAGCAGTCTCCGGTCACCTCCTTCATTTTCCTATATGTTTCTGACTGCATATGAGAACGAAAAAATAAATAAATAAATAAAATTAACACGAAAATTTTCAAATAAGTAAGATTGATAATATTTATCTTTAGTAGTCAAATTGAATGGTTGCTTACTTGTCTATCTCCTCTTGGACCCTTAAAGAGATAAGGGTCCGAAGAGAGATCTAAAAAGAGTATGTCTTCACCTGCAAGTGAAACATTCATTGAGTTTTCTAACTCCCTTTTTGGCTAAGCAAGCAACAAAGCTAGCTCATAAACAAATTTTAATTAAGAAGGGAATTAGCTCAGTGCAAATTCCACAAAGACGATAAATTAAACCTCTTACCAGTATTGATTCGCGATAGAGTAAAGTCAATTATCGAAATCTGAAGTCCAAATGTTTGTACGGTCATGTTCTTACCCTCAAGGGTGAACTGCAGCGCTTCAGAATCATTCCGACTTAAAAGTACATTTCCCCTAGCAATAAATACACGATCCAAATCAGTAGTCAATGAAAAAGAAAAAAAAAGATCAAAATAACTGTAGAAGGACGAAGAACCCGACCAATGCAGATCTCGGTGTTCAAATTCATAAGCAGCTTCAGCTACAGCCAGAGCTGCAGTAACCTGCAAATCATCGAAATTGGATTTGATTAAAACTTCAAAAGCCAATAATGCCAGTAAAAATCAATGCAGACCTGTACTAATAAGCTCTGGGCCTCGTCATAATTCAGGAGTACAAAGCTTTCAAGATCTTTTCCCCCATGTTGGAGAACAAACACAACATAAAACTGTACAGAACGTCAGCAAGAGTCAACAACCGGATAAATTGCATAAACCAAGCCTCTAATATCATAATATGACATTTTATTTAAAATAATTTAATAACAGTACTCAAGGAATAGATTGTGAGATCTTACAACAAAGTGAAAAGTTAGTAGTAGATGAAGAAATACAAAAAAGAAATAATCATGATGTTCTAGCTACAAAAGTTATTTTCACAAGATGAGCAATACTATCTGAACATATATACGTTTCGATGTTTTATGTTTCCCCTTTATGATGTGGGTACATATAAAAGATTAAAACTCAAATACATGTTGCAAAAATGTTTTGGAAGAAGAAATAATTCATGATCCATACAAAAAAGGAAACTTGTTTCTCTGGAAACCCAAATACATGTGTTATATGAAGAAACACAAAAATAAATAAAATTATCTTCTAGGTACATAAATTATTTTCACAAGATAAAGCAACATTATGAGAACAGATCTACGTTCCTGTGTTTTACGTTTCCTTTTTAAATTTCGGAAAAAGAAATAATTCATGATCTATACAAATTATCTTCTAGCTACATAAATTATTTTCACAAGATAAGCAACATTATGAGAACAGTGCTACGTTCCTGTGTTTTATGTTTCCTTTTTAAATTTCAGAAAAAGAAATAATTCATGATCTATACAAAAAGAAACCTGTTTCTCTGGAAACTCCTTAGGGTGATCATTTTCTGAACCATGCTTTTCATCCCAATCTTCCCATGCCTTGATTAGTACAGCATCATAAGAACCTTGACATACCCTTAAACTATTGGATAAAAAGATCACGGAGATATTAGTTAATAGTCCATAAGAAACTGCTCCATTACTGCTTACGAAAGTTATTCTCTCATAACCCAGTACATGAAATGTGCTGGAAACAAGTTCTCTCTCCTTTAATTAGCCTAAAAATTGCATCACATCAAAATGTTTGATTGCCCAACATAAAGCAAAAAGAAATTACTGCGGATAAAAGAAAAGCGTGCTGGAAAATTCTAGTTAGTGGATGTGCATTGACATCATAGAAAACCATGGACATTTATCTCACTAGGCAGTAAACATACTCTATGGTTCGTATGAATGTTGTGCAAAAGTTATCAGCACCACCCTCATTACTTCTTAAAGTGTTCAAAGTTCTGGAAAGTATGACTTCCTCCAGCAATTCTCCTGATCTCTGATACAAAGTATAACTGACTTAGAGTTATAACAAGTTTCTGACTTCTACTACATTCATCAGAATCAATGAAATAATACAAAATCAAAAACAAATATTATACTCTTTTTATAGAGCAAACGAAAGAAAATATAGTAAAGAATTTCAAAAAATCAATGCATTAAAAATCTACTTCCCAAAACGCAAGGACTCTTCAACATGATCTTCCACCCCACAATTATTCTATCAAGTGCCACTTGCCTAGCTGGAACAGTCATGAGTTGGTAAAGTGTACCTTCTGTATTTCTCCATTAACCTGTAAATCTCCGTCTATTGGAACTATCTTGCAAACGGTGTTACCAGCTTTGAAAGCTTCTCCATACGTACCTTCACCAACTTTGACAATAGTTTCCGGATCACTGAGTCAAGAACTCAATTAAAGAAATGTAAAGAACAGTGAGAAAAATTCAAACTAAGCCAGCCAAGAAATTAACTGGAGAACAACTTCAATTGCAAGAGCAGTGGCCGCAAACCATTTACCTAATGGCATACGAAAGATTAAATGTGAATGTATATTCTTGACTCTATGACAATTGGAGACTGGAATTTCAGCAAAATTACTTGAGTTTAACAGATTTAAGAAAACTGTAACTTGGCGAGCTTGATCCAGAATCAACTCATCCAATTAATACTTCCAAGTAGAGGTTGTCGTGCTAAACCTTGACAATTAACTAAAGGGCAGGAACACAAATCCCTAAGCTAATCCTCAAAAAACACTTTGCAGGTACTAATGACGTTACTTAGGAATCTCCGTTTGGAGGTGGAACCTCTTCCCACCACTCCTTATACAAAGAAGTCAGAGAGGCAAAGAAGAGAACAGATTCAGAAACCAACCATTAAATCTTGGAGAAGACAAAAGGCTAAATATATTGTTTTATGCTCCTTTAAACCATAAGCGAGATAAATACATGAAAATACATATTTTCAGAATGAGGAACAAACCAATAATTAGAAAATGCATCTTTAAGCGTGGAAGGAGCTGACTGTCCACAAACTGCTAATAATGCACCAAGTGGATCCAAATTATGTTTATGGAAAGAAGTAGATGTTGATGTTAAAGAAAGTTTCTTCACAGCAACTTCAATGTCTTCACGATCCTCAGTTCTCACATCTTCTGCTCTGTTAATTCTGTTGCTTCCATTGCCATCGATTTCAAGGGCATCGATATCATTTATGCTGGAAACAAATCTTCTCTGAATAGAGCACAAGTGCACATCTATCTCTCTAGCAGACTTCTCAGGAGTTTTCAAATTGAATTGGTCCAAATGATTTCCACCAATTGGCTCAAAGGTCCCCACTGGAGTTTCTAATATCTTTGATAACGTGCTAGAAGGTGCAAGACTGTAATTTGATTTCTTGGCAATTAACCATTTTTCTATTCTAGAGCATAGAGATGGTATTGTAGCACTACCAAACTGACTGCTTGTCCACGTACTGAAGCTCTTGGGGGAAGGGCTCTCCTCCAACAACTCAAAAGCATCTACCTCTTGAAAGTATGCACGCTCCTTGTCAAAGTTTGTAGGTGGTACACACTTTCCCTGCCAATTTCAAATATTAAAGTAATTGTGATGAACGTAGAGAATGAAGGACCTCACATAAACTTCAAATACTCAATGCAAGGCATTGGTGGGAGATACAAAAAGGTTTAACATTTACGAAAAAAGAATAAACGTATAAAACACTCTAACTGCATAAAGTAGGGGAAACAAAGGTCACCAGTAGAAAAGAAGATTACTTTGGGTAGAGCAGGTTTTCCTTTTCTCTTTGCCTGCTTCTGTTGAAGATGATGATCTATACAAGCCTCAATTGCAATACTCGCCCTCCCTCTAATAAAAGTCAAACACAATACTCACCCAATTGCAAATGAATAAGAAAATGAAGAGTGAAGACAATAAGTGAATATTTGGTTAGAGAGTAACATCAATCAATAAATCAATGGAGCAGGAGATGCCATCCTTGTTCCTAGCTCTATAAGGGTTTTTAGTCTTTGTCCTGGTCCCATTTACCAATTCGGCAATTGAGATCATGGTCAAGGTTGGGAAATCCCCATCCCTAGGCCAGGATCCCTACAAAGACAATTCCTTATTCAATATTTAATTTTTTTAGATTAAAAAGTTATTCAATATCAAAATCATAAAATATATTAAAACTACACATATCTTGTATTTACATTATTTACTTATTTAAATAATTAGTTTTTAAAAATATTCAATACTCAATAATTTTGTATTAACAATATAATAGAAAAGGATGATAAATATATATATTAATGATTTTTTAAAATTGGAATCAAGGCCAGAAGAAAGGTGGTGCGGGAAATGTACTTCCCATCCCTGTCCCCAAAAGAATGGATGGAAAAAAATTACCTTGATCCTATTGTAAATGAGAATTCTCCATCTTGTTTGGAGCTAAACACTATGAGGACAAGATCCATTGGGGAATTGTCATTCCTTAACATCAAATGATCTTATTCTTTTACGTGCTTGATTGATGGAAAATATACCTTGATCCTATTGTAATGAGAATTCTCCATCTTGTTTGGAGCTAAACCCTACAAGGACAAGATCCATTGGGGAATTGTCATTCCTTAACATCAAATGATCTTATTCTTTTACGCGCTTAATAAATCAGGTTTTGCTTCCTTACTGTAATAAATTTTCTGTGGTTTACTTCAATGATATATTAATTTATAGAAAATCTCACACCTAATCAATTTTCACACTATAAAACAATGAACTCTACATAAGCTTAAAGAAACTCTATATAAGCTCAAAGAAACTCTACATAAGCTTAAAGAAATGCACATTCTTGACCATTGAAATATATTTTTTAGGATTTCTACTTCGTAACTGATGGATTTCCTTCATATTTTTGTAATATTTTTCTTTATTGGTAGATATTTTTTTCTTATTGGTAGCTGGTCTTTCTTCTAAGACTTTGTATTTGATTCAACCTATAGAAGAAATACAATAATTTTATTTCTCCCAAGATTCGTGTAGGTATCAAAGCAAAAAACCTTAGTTCTTAAAACCTTAGTTCTTAAAACCTTAGCAGTCATTTTTACCACCTCAGAACACAATCCACCAAGTTCTTCAAGAATTTCAACACAACTTTTAAAATTGGAGAGCTTTTAATATACTTAAACACCAACAGTTCACCCTAAATAAAGAAATAACCATTCATGAAGAATAAAATGAAAGGATACACGATCCACCAAAGAAACTGAACCCACAAAAAGAAAAAAAAAAAGGAGAGTCGTTAAAGAAAGGGCCTCTGATTCTGTAAAATAACACCGAATAATTACCCAAAAATATAATAAAATCGTAAGTGAAGTCCAAAGAAAAATATGAAATTTGACAAGAGACCACATATCACTCGGGTTCCCTTCCCAGCTCTACCCCTATTCTTAGCCTCCCAAAGTTCTCCAAACCCTTTGAGATAACAATAGACACCTATGGAGTGTGTATTGGTGCTATATTATCCAAAAGTAACCACCTATTAAAATTTTTAGTGAAAGTAGATGAACTTTTCATTGAATAAATGATAAGAGACTTACACTCAGAGATACAAACTCCACAAGGGAGTGGTAAACCGAACAGAACAAAACACAAAAGGAACCACTCTAGTGAACCAAAAGAGAATATAATACAGAAAAGAAACTTTCACAACAAGAAAACATTGAGTGAACCAAATAAATAGAAACTAGTAAAAAAAATATTTTAAAAAATAAAAGATAAAAAGGACCAATCTCAAAACAAAAGGCTGCTATCTAGGAAACGAGCTAAAGACAACTGCTGAAAACCAAAAGCTTTGGATGAGTTGAGCCTCAACCAAAAAGAAAAACCACCAAGAAGAAAAGGAGAATTAAGCCCCAAATCATCAAGGGAGAACCATTCAACCCAAACCAAAAACTCAAAAGAACAACGAAACATCAACAACGAATTCCTTGAGCATTTAAGGGAGGAATTTCACGAACCATGGGCTTCAATAAGAGAAGCCAATTTCTTCTTCTTCATTTGAACCCCTCAAACACATTTCCCTTCTGGAGCTCCAACAAGTTCAACATCAATTCCTATAAGGCTCAAGTTGATGCCCATTGGCATGCTAAGAGTTTCAACTTGGTGATCTTGTAATGGTGCATGAAGAACTCTAGACTTCCCGCAAGGACTCATTCTAACTTCCCGCTAGGACTCATTCTAAGCTCACCAACAAGAACATTGGCTCATTTCCGATTTTAGAGATGATTGGCCCGAATGCTTACTGTATTGACCACCCTCCTTCCATACCCATTAGCAACACCTTAAATGTGCTGAATGTCCTCCTCTGCTTTGCCCCTTCTGAATTCAACTTAGCACCTAAAATTCTTGAGTCTTGGGCAAGTCTTCTTTTTGGTGGGAAGGGTTTGATGTAGGGCCTTTCATTATATGAGAATTCTTAACCAAGTGTGGTTGATTACGACCTTACATCTATCATTACACATTGGAATAGCATTATATAACTCTACATGGCATCTTTTGCCCTTTTGCAATTTCATGCTATCATTGAAATTATGATTCATGTTTCTCATCAAAAATAAAATTAAAAAAAAATAATAATAATAAATAACCAAGTATGGTTGTGGTAATTTTACTTTCTTGTAATTCGTTTGGCTGATTGTTTTAAGTTTGTTACAGCTATTTCTTGGCTGTTTAGTTGGTTCAGGCTGTCAGCCGGTTAGGCAAGCCTTCCCTCTTGTATAAATATAGCCTCTTTGTAAGCTTTTAGGCTGAATTTTCCATTTCCATAAAATAGCTTAAACTTAAGGGCATCAGAAAATCTAGCCAAGAGAACCTAGGCCTTGCTAAAGAGTTTCATTAGCCATACCATAGATGCGATCCTACTCAGCATGTGAATAAAAGTGCAATATGTCAAATTAGACAGGGTCTATGAATAATACTCTTTTTTACAAGAAAAGAAGAACGGCCAAGGTCAAACAGTATTGATTTGATCCCTACACTCTATAACCCGTTCTTACAACTCGTCTATCTTTTTAAGATCACTTCATGGCATCCGATTAGCAGTTATTCTTCATGGTAACTCGACAATCTACTGCTGCAGAGCATATTAATCTGTTATGTAGACTTATTTCGTTGTCGTTTGGATATTTCCCTTTTTGTGTTTCATTATAGTCATTACATAGTCAACTTAAAAGGGATAAGCTACAACAAAATTATCCGTGTTAGCAACAATTAAGAAACCAGAAACCAGATATCAAACCGATTGACGCCCTTATTAGAATTGGCAACATAAAGTTGAGAAGAACATTAAAAGAAAATCGAAATAAACCTGACGGAAAGGGCACGGTTCCAACTAATTCTCTTACTGTCAACAGCAGCTAAACTGACCCTGTTCACATTGCAACGATTCGAACCCAAGTTCGGCTTCCTGCAAGAAAATTGAAATGGAAACATGAAACAGTGGATTTCATCAAACAAAATAAAACATAGAGAGGAATTAAACGAGTGATTGAAGAAAATTTACGGGGGAACGGCATGAACGGTCTTCTGGGTTGGCTTTCTTCGTCTATAAACCTCTTCTACTCGCGCTTCTTCTTGGCGATCGCTTCCCTCGCTAGCTATTAACTCCGCCCACAAATCAATGGCCTTTCCACCTAGAATTTGACCGTCTAACACAATCAGAGAGTACGCAACAAATTATATAATGGAAGGAAGATGAGCGTTAGAATGTTGTGGTACCTGATTTGGAACTCATGGTGTCAAGATTGGAGAGAAAGTAGAGGGAGTGAGAGAGGAGATGGGGAAATGCAGTGAAGGAGAGTTCGAAAGTCCGAATGGCGGGAGGACAAATGAGCAACCCAAGGCCAGAAATGACGCCATTTAAATGCCTCTCCCAATTTCCAACTATGAACAGCTTTCCTAAGAAAAGGGAAAATTTGGGTAATTCTGAAAAATGACCCTTAAAAGCTTTTTTTCCCTTTAAACTACTATTTTGATTCTTGAAATTTGTTTAACAGGATTTTATACTTTCAATTGTCTAATTTTAGACCACGTTTACATGGGTTAAAACATAATCTATCCATAAATGTGAGTCCTAATTAATTAGTTTTATTATTGTTTACCTATTTTCCATAATCATAATGAGATGTGGGGTCACTTTAAAATTTGTAATCTAATTAAGGAATAAAAGTTGTTCAATCTTAGTGTAATTGAAAATTACGTGGATCCATTACCTTTATTGTTATTATGAATTTGTCACATCTATTTCTACTGTTATCGTTACTATTAGGGTCAAACATTAACGATAATAATAAAATGTGAAAATTCATAATTCTAGGTAAATGTAATCAAAAGCAATCCAATTGTGTTTGCGATTCAGGTTTATTACTATTCATTCATTAATAAAATTTCATTTCGATTGCAACAATTTTCATTATGATTTAGTAAATGCAGCCTTAGTTCATGAACTTTTAATAAATCTTAAATTTAGTCCTCAAAATTAATTTTTATCAAAATTGATTAAATAATAATAATAACAATTTTCATGCAAATAAATATAATAGGTGAATATATTTTCAGAATCTTAGTAAAAATGTCAATAGATTACCAAAAGTTTTTAAAAATCAACAATAAATTAATATTGGAGATTAGATTTAAAATTTATTGAAAGTACATAGATTAAAATTGAATAAAAGTACAGAAACTAAAATTGAACAAACTTAAAATTATAAGAACAAAAATAATATTTTTAACCTCTATTTTATTACTATTAATGGGCTAATTTAGAAAACGGAAAATTGGAATAGATGGCTAAAAATATTATGTATTTTTTAAAGATAGCGGATTGTCTTTAATGAAATACTACCAACACATTCATTAAGAGTTCATGGTTTTATGTCCACATTTACCCTCGACGAGAATGTTGTATAGGGAACACTATGTAATTAAAAAAAATTGTAAAGAAATGTAGGAAAAAGATATTCATAGCTCGATAGATTAACTAATTTAGTACAAATTATAACTTCCTCTACGAATTTTTATGTTTTGAAATCGATTCAAATTTCTTGAATGGAAAAATATGATATGACAAAGACCTTGTTGTAAGTATACTCGACGAACTTAATCTTAAATATTATCATTATATTTATAAATTTTAGTTCTTAGATCAGGATTTGCAACTAGTTCTCCTAAATTGATTTCTATATAAGATCTATCGGAATCATATGTGTGTTTTCTTTTTTAAGATGATGACTTCTTGATCTCTATTATTATTTTTTTTTTATTTTAAAATATTTCTCCATATTGATATAGGATTAACTCTGCAAAAGTATTATCAATATAAGTATTATTATTTATTATATAGATTTAAAAGTATGAAAATTAAAATGATTAAGAAAATTTATATACTAAGTAATATAAATCTGAAAATTAAGTTAAAAAAAAGTTAATGAAAATGTTGGTTGAAAAATATCTATAATCAAAAGAAATTAATTTTTTCTTCTTTTAAATTATGGGTAACAACCCTATCAGTTTTCGATTGTAAAATAATTTAAATTTCAAAAGTTACATATTGAAGATATTTGAACCCACATCTTGTAGCTTCAACATGTGCCCTCCTCACTGCTACACTATTTTAACCTTCAAGAAAAAATATTGGTTTATATATACACATATATCGTTAGATATTACTTGATTTTTTTTATAAAAAAAGGTAAAATACGATAAGTTAAGCGGGACCATGTGCCCCTCTGGCTCCCATATGGCTCCACCGATACCCTCAATCGCATAGATTGCTTTTTTGAATTCTTCTAAAGCCTCGATATTTGAAGATTTGTGTTTTTTTTTTTTTTTTCCCAAAGAAAAACACTTTGGTGTTGAGTAGGTTGTATTTATATTTGAATTAAATTGCCTTTTTCAAATAGTTCCACTTCCCAAATATTTTGTTTATTTGAATTATTTTATTAATATCATATTTTATTTAATTTCTTTTATTAGCATTGGTTTCTTCTTTTATTATTTTTTTCCAACTTTGGTATTTAATACTTCCAAATATTTGGAAGAGAAATTACATTGTATAGCAAATATATTTTAAGAAATCAAAGTCATGACTTCAATTTTTTTGTAATTGCGGGTGTGACAATCACATAGCAATCACATATAAATCAAATAGCAATCATATAACAATCAAATTTTTAGGCGAAATTTTTTTTGATATATTTTGCAAAAAAAAAAACCTAGAGACACGTGTCCTTTTATTTTTTTTTAAAAAAAAATTAAAGTTGCAATTGCTTCCTAAAATTACTAGTTTAAAAAAATGAAAAGGAAGTTACCACCAATTCTTTTTACAATATGATTGGACATTGAAATAAAACAAATAATTTTTTAATTAAAAAAAAAATGGTCTACAAAAACTAGAATTGGGTTCGGGAGACGTTTGTGTATGAAAGGTGTTAACACCCCCACAATACTCGTTTAGAAAATGGTAGCCAATTTGTAAATCTTAAATTGAAATTATTCTTTAAAGAATTTTTTTTTTTTAAAATAAGATTTTTAAAATAATGTTTTATTTTACACCTCATTTCTCTTTATTTAAAGTTATGATCCCATAAAATGAGTGAAAAAATTTCATCAATTAAGCTATATTATAATTGAGAAAAAAATTATTCACCTCAACAAATTGAGAAATTACTACAATTTCTCAAATTTGTCTTAGGATAGCATTTTAATAAATGATTTTTTAATATATATATATATATATTATTTTAATTAAATTCATTTTATCTTAAGTTCAAAATCTCGGACTTCCAAAGATTATGAACCCTCACTTCGAAAATCTAAAAAATCGGATTCCCAAATATTTATAGAATCCAATAAATTTTAGAAAAACGTCATTGAAACAAAAAATTAAAAGAAAAAAATATTAAGACATTTTTTTAAAAACAAAACTCAAAATATTAAATGCTAAAGATTTTAAAATGAACTTAAAATTTAAAATGGTTGAAATTAATAGAGAAATATTACCATACAAGTTAACATCAAATTTAATACATGTAAATTTACATGGGCAAAGTATACAATTTAACAATGCATTTAAAGTGATAAATAAATAAACAATAATATTTACAAGGATATTAAAAATTTAACTAAACATATTGGAAGTCAATCTAGGACTTCAAAAGAATCAACTTTCTCATCTCAATAATCTAGAAAATAAGATTCTCAAATATGGTTAAAATCCATATCATATATATATGTATATTACAAAAGTGAACCCGAATTAAAAAAAAAAAAAAAAAAAAAAAAAATTCAAATATTCATTATCAATGATATATTAAGTTGTCCACAAAGAGAATAAAGAAAATAGAAATGTGCATAAAAATAAAAATAAGAAAATGCTAAAGACATAATAAACAACACTATAATAGAAAAATAAAGTAAATTATTTACACGAACTAGCAAAATTTTAATATGGGGTTGTAAATTTTTTCAACCCAAATAACCATTATTAAAAAATGAACCCAACTCAACCCAACCATGAAATATTTTAGTTGGGTTGGATTGGTTTAAGTTAATCGGGTCATTTATTTAAAATTTTGTTCTAAAAAGAAGCAAAACATAAATATGTAAAAATATAATTTAATTATTTTTCATATATTGAATTAAGATTAACAACTCAATTTCAATTTATATAGTGAAATTTTATTTCTTAAGTGTAAGAAACTGCTTTTAAGAGTTGTTGAAAAATAAATTATTCAAAAAATATTAAAATTAAATAAAATTATGATCAATATATGTATAAATAATTGTGTTATAAGTAATAAAAAAAATATATTTTAAAGTTAATAATAAATTCGGATTGGTTTGAGTTATATTAGGTGAACCTATGAACCAACCCAACCCATAAAATTTTCATTTATTTAAACCCAACCTAATCCAAATGAGTTGATAACCCAACCCAACCTGGGTTGATCGATTTTTTCGGGTCATCAGGTTTTAAAAACCCCACTATCAATGATAGAAATTGATAGAAGTTTATCATTAATAGACACCGATAGAAGTGTCTATCAATATTTTTTTTTATTTTTGTAAATAGTTTGACATTTCTTTTATTTGTGAAAATTTTTCCAATTAATATGAATTAAGTGAATCAATGAAAGTACTAATCATAAAGATAAATATATAATGCTTTCATATTAAAATACAAAAATATATATAAAACATAAAATAAAGAGAAAATAAAGAGATGTATAGAAAATAAACAAAATTTAACAATAAACTAACAATTAGAAAAATAGTAAAAAAAAATATGTGGGCTGGTAGCCCACTGAAATAGGCGTAAGTGGCAGGTGCCACCGAAGCAACACATAAAAAAACTTGAATTTTACTTTTATAAATATATATACTAAATTAGCTTTTTTTCCCCTTCTTCAATGTATTTTGTTTTACTCTCTTATTCTCTTTCATTCTAAACACTCTTAGGAGCTTTTGGTAATTTTGGGAGAATTGAGTTGGGTGGGCAAAAAAACTCACTCATTGTTTGGCCCACTAATAAAACAAAAATAGTCATTTTAATTCACCGTTTTATTCTCTCTCAACACCCTCTCAATCGGTGCATTTTCTCTAACCCTCCTCCTAACTCCCTCATTACTCTTCTATGTTGTTTCTCTCTCCCACTCATCTATCTCTTCACATTACTCATTTTTTATCTCTTCTTCATCCATCTAGTTCGTCCTATTTGTCTTCTTTGTTTCTCTTTCTCGGTTTTTTTCTTTTTGCTCGATCAAAAGGGTATTTTCTTGTCAAGTCACTTTTTTCTCTTCACTGTATTTTTTCTAGGGTTGTGTTCATGATTTTTTTTTCTAAGATCTACTACGTATGTGGTTATTTTTTGTAGATCCATCTATTTTTCTTCCTCCTCTTTCGTTTTCTTATTCAGATCCACATTTTCTTCAAGTTCCTATTGTGGGTTTTGGATTTGTTGTCTCCCATATTTTATTGTTTCTTGCATGTTCTATTTGAAGGAAACTGTGAGGTCCGCAGCAAAAGTGAGATCAATCCCAAATTTTAAATCTCACAAAATTAAAATTAAAGAACACAAAATAATGCATAAACAGAATTTTGTAGCATGTTTTGAAGAGTGAATTAGGGAAGAAATAACACTTATCCTTGAAGCCAAAAGGTCTTCACGTAATCCCTCGATCCGATCACGCTCTCTCCTCATACTAAAATCTCAAACAAAACAAAATCTAGTGGCCATCACCACAAGTAAACCTCTTGTATTCTCCCTAAGATTTAAGGATAAGCAGGAGGTGTGTTGTAACACCCCAAAAGTTTATGGTAGTGTAATTTCAATAATTTTTATTATTCGAGGGCGTTTCTGGAATTTTGGGCATTTAAGTGTAATTGCTGAAGTTTAATTATTGTGGAAATTGGGTTTTTCCCGTTGCATAGTTCAATTTGGAAATTAATAGCAGGAATTAATTTCATTTTGGGAAGAAAATGAATTTAATAGAATAAGTGGAATAGGAAAAGAATAAAATGAAATAAATATATATTGTTTTATTTATTGTATTTTATTTTCCTTTTATTTTTATTTATTTGTCGATTGGGTCCGCCGCCGCCAGCCGTTCGCGCCTCCAGTCAGACATCGCTGCTCCACTCTCCATCACTCAGTTGTGTCAAGCCTGAGAAGCCAGCCCCACGACTTTAGCTGTCCACCAGATCTAATGCTCGCAGTTCAGATTTGAGACGCGTCTAGTCAGTCACTGATTGCCGACCCACGCTCACTGAGAGCCACTGCTCTTCAGTCCGCACCGCCCAAATCATAAGTCGCGCGCTGCCCAGCCTTGTCCACTCTTGTAGCCGTTCGTTGCCCAACCTCGACCCACGCACTGCAGTTGCTGTCATCGCGGGTCTGTCGTGTGGGTTTTCTTTTGCCACTGCTCTTGTCGGATTCTTGAGATTTTTGGGTAAGCTAATGGGTATTTTTATGGGCTTTTCTTAAAGTAGCTTGAATGCCTATCAAGTTTTGACATAAATTTACTGTTACCCACTAAGATTTTAGATTTTGGTCTGATTTGATTAACCCATAATGTTGGAATTATATATTGAAGATTTGGGAGGATTTTGAAGTGGCCCATTAAGTTTGAAGTTTAAGACCAATTTCGACAAAAAATTTGTTAGGGTTGGTAAGTCTTTGTGAGTTTTAAAAATTTACGTTGGACCAAGCCACGATTTCAATAAAGTTCAAACTAGAGACCTTGAGTATATTGGTTAATTAGGAAGGACTCAAGGATTAATTTAAATATTGGATTTAATATAGGTGTCGCTTGAACACTCTGCTTGGCAAGGAGGGGATAAGCTTGCTTGAACTAATTTGGATTTACTTTGAGGTAAGTAATCTTACCACTAGAACTGCCCACGGGCCAGGCTTTAGTTGTATGCTAGCATGGTGAGTGTATGTTATGGTAAATAGTTAGCATGTTGATTGATAGTATGACCTGAATCAAAGTATGTTCTGGCACGAGTACTAAATTGTTTAAATACACACCTAAGCACTTGATCGTTAGTATGTGATGGTATGTGTTTTCATATGTCGACGTCTGATCTGCTGGTGTTGAGGCATACCTGTATGTTGTAGAATTATGATGTAAGGTCTACATGAATGTTGTATAATATGTTGTTGAGGATTATGTGTATGTGATGGAGCCATGGTACCAAGGATTTCATGTATGTTTTAGAATTGTATGGTGTTGATTTCATTTAAACGTTGAGACTATGTGAATATCCTCATTGATTAGTTAGATGCTCACCAGTTTGTGTTTCCTTCGGGATTCACAGTTTGTGTTTTCTTCGGGATTCACTAGTTTTGTGTTTCCTTCGGGATTCACCAGTTTGTGTTTTCCTTCGGGATTCACCAGTTTTTGTGTTTCCTTCGGGATTCACCAGTTTGTGTTTCCTTCGGGATTCACCAGTTTTGTGTTTCCTTCGGGATTCACCAGTTTGTGTTTCCTTCGGGATTCACCAGTTTTGTCTTTCCTTCGGGATTCACCAGTTTGTGTTTCCTTCGGGATTCACCAGTTTTGGTGGCATACTTAACTACAATAGGATAGGACTCAGTCTCTTGTCTGTTTCATGTGTTTATGTGCCATATGCGGGTATCTAGAGAACATAGATGTCTAGCCTGACCCCAGTGGTGGGGCTACTTACTGAGTATTTCATACTCATTCTTTCTTATGTTGATGTTTCAGGGAAAGGTAAAGATGTACGGCGATGGCGCAGCGGAATTCGTGATCGAGTCGTTAGGATAGTTTTTTCGCTTCCGCGTCATGAGATTTAGAGTTCTTTTCATGTTTCCCTTAATGTTTAGTTTTGATTTTTGAAACTTATTATTAAGAATTGTTTTTCATATGCACTTATTAACCTTTATGATTTATGGGTACCCTATTATTGTTTTAACAATTGCATTTAATAAATGTCTTTTGAACTTCTCTCGTTTTTAATTAGCATTTTTTTCAAATAACTGAGCGTCGTTTTAAATTCTTTACATGCATTTATTTTAGTAACAGCCTTACCTAGGTCCTAGGGGGTCGGGTCGTTACATGTGTGCCTGATATCTTTGGGAGGAGGAAGAGGATTTTGAGAGGAGAGATTATGTATTTATTATATTAATTATTATTTGCAGAAAAACAACTTTTGTTGGGGGAGATTCACTCCAAACTCGTAAAAAAAATCACATCCCACTCTATTAATTTAATAAAAATATATATAATAATTAATTTATTTTAATATATATATATAAAATCTATAGTTATTATATTGTATTAAATACAATATAAACTATAGTTTTGTTTCTCTCAATAAAATATGGTATTTAATATAAATTCAATTCATATTAAATTTAATTATATGAATCTCTCTTTGTTTTTTTTTTCAAAAGTTTTGTAATTAAAGTGTGAGGTGGGGGAATCAAACTTTTGACCTCGAGGTCGATAGTACAAGCACTATGCCAGTTGAGCTATGCTCATGTTGGCAATTATATGAGTCTCATCGATATAATTAGTATTTGAATCATATTCAAATATTTAAATCATCTCAAACTAAACTTTATAATGCATCAAATATATTATATTAACTATATCACATATAATTAATTTTAATTAATTATATCATATATAATTAATTCCCTCATTTAATTTGAACAATTCAAATTAATCCAAAATTAATTCATAATAATCCCTATTGAGATAACATGGGGACTTTATGGACCTGTAGATTAAAGCTCAAATGGTACTTGAACAATTAATTAAACTCCTTTAAATTATTCAACATCTATTAACTGTCGGTCACTTCACTAAAGACCGACAACTACACTTTTTGCACTACAGATATATTTCTGTGTCCATTGGATATTGCTCCAGTTCCCTTACGAAACTTTCGTTATTGGGTTAGCCATATTTCTTAGTCCAGGGTCCGGGGAAAGAATAGGAAAGGTGATTTCCAGTCAACAGCATAATGACCCTTCACAAATTGCTCGTAAGTACACCTGGGCCAAAATTACCGTTTTACCCCTATAGTTACATCTAACCCCTTAAGTACCACTAATCCCTCTAATGGACAATAAGTCATAGTCCAACTATGACCAAATCCTTCTCGGGCCAAGAAGGATGTGGCCACATTGTTCAAGTCCCGTAATCAACCCTTAAGAAAGCAATTTATCTACTTACCCCGACATCAAGGAATGAGTGAATTTCGTCTTATGTAGTTGTGTTCCCAACTCCCCAATCAGACAAATCCCCAAAATGGTAAGCATATTAAGTTGGCGATTTGACCATTCTCACCCATGCAAATTAAAGGACCGCCTTTATAGGTAGGAGTTCACAACTCATTCAGGATTCAGATCATGCCACCTATGGTCATCCTGGTGAAATGTAAGTCTCTACTATTAACGGCATTATATAACGCGACTAGTTATTTCGTGGTCTGGTCTTATACAGACTATTTGTATAAGATACCCCTATTCGCATGTCTCCACATGAATGATCAGAATTAGATCGTTTGTAGCACTTTACAACACTTGTAATATCTACAAAGTGGGTCGTATGCGTAGTGTCACTAGGATAAGGTACCTAACCTTATCCATCTACTATAGACCATTTAGGTTATCATTTAAACATGATCCACATGTATGTCTCTACATATATGTTTAAATTACATAAAATAAACTAGGATATTTGTTTATTGGATTGAGTGTATATGAAACCTGAACCCTACTTTCCCGACTTAAATATGTTATTTGTTGAGATTAGTAAAATGAGGGGTTAAATATTTGAGTTAATGTGGAATTCTAGGAAAATGGGTAAAGGATAAGGAAATGAAGAAGGAAAATGCTTAAGTATTGGAGACTTGGCTCTCGGGTGTTTTTAAGTTAGCCTAGCAAGAAGAAATTTTTGGCTAAGTGTTGGCCCTGAAAATGGTGGGCGAGCATCGAGTAAAAGCTATGCATGAGCGAGGAAAGGATCGTACATTGAGTATGCATGAGCAAAGAAAGGATCATGCATCGGGTATGCATGAGCGAAGAAGAGATCGAGCATCGAGTTTAGGCCATGCATGAGCGAGGAAGGGATCGTGCATCGAGTATGCGATCGAGTATTATTGAGTAATTACCATCGAGTAAATTCTATCGAGCATCGAGTATGCCATCGAGCATCGAGTATTTCATTGAGCATCGAGTTTACATGAACGATTAGCTTTAAGCACCGTTTAGGAAGGCCAGCTGTGTCGGTTTAGTGGAGTCACCCCACTAAATGGTTGTTGTGGAAGCCTATTAAGGATGAATGGCTGGCATATTTAAGTACAAAAGGGGAAAGTTGACTTCAAAAAGCTGTTTTGAACAAACCACTCTAGCATTTAAAGAGATTCCAAAGTCATCTGAAAGCTAAAGAAGTCTAGTTGATGGTGGAGGGCTGCCAGAAGAAAAAACCATTAGGAACTTGCTGAAAATTTGAAGAAAGTATAAGAAGGTCAAGCTCTCGGATAATTCAGGGCTAGTTCTAGAGTTTTAAGGTCTCCGACCAAACTACGAAGAATTCTAAGCTCAAATTTTAAGGTAAGCTTTTTAAATTTTTTGTAACAAGTTTGTAGAAGGAATTTTCTTGAAAAAAGCTCTAAAAAATAAGTTATTAAACGAGTAAGTTGAATCTGGAATGTTTTGAACAAGCAGGCAACTGCTTGAGTTGAATAAGGTAGCAGCTCGATGTTGAACGCATGCGTGCGGGCTGAAGCAAGCTTGGCATGCGTTAGGGTTGTATGTTAGGCAGAATAGGTGACCATAAGTGTCATGGATGCCTAAAGGAAGGCCTGGGCATTAAAGTGCAACAAGTGGACACCTAAGACAAGGAAGGCAAAGGGTGGGGCATGCATTGACACTATTGTTGCCTCCTAGCCAAAACTTAAAACTTAGGAATTTTCCCAAGTACTTATCGCATAGGGAAACTTGCGTTGGAAGGTAAGACTTGAGTTTTAAGAAAGAAATGAATTTAAGTATGAAAGCTAGTCTCAAAAGGGAGACTATAGCTAATAGCTGATAACTTGAAAAGATACAAGTTATTATCTCTCTTTCATTTAAAATAATAAGGCAAAGGCATGCAATTTAGATAACTTTTACCAATAAATATATACAAAATGAAAAACATGCGATCACATACTTCTAACACATAACATATTTAAATTCCAGACTAATTTCGCTACTTCTGTGTAGTATATCCTTCAGCAGTCTGATGATCGCGTGATCGCATGCCCATTAATGCGTTCAAAACAAGAAGTTGCCTGAGAAGAAAAGAAAAGACGATCGCATAAGCTGCAAGCGACGAGGCATGACATGACATGGGCATGGGTGTCACATCACAAGTTACGTTGGTGGTCGACAGGAAAGCTGTTGAAGATTCAATGAACCACTGATACATTATAGTCGGTGCAGCATGATATGGGATTTAATGTGCCCCATCAACACAATTATGAGCTTAAGAAAAGCATTGCTCACGAATGCCTATAAATACCCATGCCATGCAGAAGGAGTTCTGAGTTTTTGAATATACATCGTGCCATATATGAGGGATACATTGTGGGAGACAAGAAGAACACCCTGAGAAGAGATCCTGCTTGAAACCCCTATCAATCTTCCATAGAAACTCCTTGGTGAGAGCTTAGAACTCTAGGAAAAGAGAAGATAATATTATTCGATTATCTAAGGAAGCAGCTGTAAAACAAGCTGGAGGAAGCAAGACATTACAAACTACATCTTGACTCACTGACCCTTTTTTTTGTGTATTTGTATTGTATTTCTTGTATTGGCAAATTCATAATTGCAGTATGAATACATGTTTATTATACATCTTGTCTATCCTTTTCACCAATATCATGCATGCTAAATCGCTTCATGGGTTGAGAAGATGGTAGTTAGCACGACTAAATAATTGGAAGAATCATGCGATCAACTTGTTTTATGCATGTTTATATTTCTTACTTGAATCAATTGAGAAATTGTTCTAAGTAAAGCTAATATAAGTTTGAAATAATTTAGATTAAGACCTCATAAAACGATAGAAAATGTTCCTTAGAAATAAGTATATTCTCTGTATAGTATACCTATCACATGCAACTTAGAGATAAGATAATGTGGGAAAGAATACTGAGAAGTGTTGGTCGTAATATTGAGTGTATAGCTTGATCGCATATTTCATCTAGTTGTTTAGAAAATGTTTGTAAAAATTCTTCTCAACCCTCCTATCGCATAATTGATATCCAACTCACACTGCTTCATTTTAGACACAATCCTCATCGCATAATTAGGTTTAAGTTTGCTTATCACTCTTTTGAACATTTTAACTCGCACTAAGATCATATTTTTAGTTTCATCGCATACTTACAAGCATTCCCTACGTTCGACCCTAGACTTACCAGGAACTTTGGTCAAATTTGCACTAGGGTTTGACTAAATAAAACTAAGCGTTAAATCTTATAATCATTATTATTTCATCACATGTACAGAATGCATCAGTAGCTAAAATATGTTGTTATGTGCTCAGGGTTGACATCAATAGGAGAAGATTATCAACTCTAGGAGGATTGACCAAGAATGTGAGTGACTATAAATATTTTATAAATGTTTTAAATGTTTTAGTTAAAGTTTATTCTCATTCTAGCTTATTCTAAAGTAAGTTTTCCAAGCAAACCAAGTTTAGAAAGAATGCCAACACATGCTAGTTTTAAAAAGAGAATTTCTAACATATGTTTAAAGTAATGATATACTAAATGATATGAGGCATGCGTTAGTTGTTATGTGTTATGATACACGACTTAAGTAAGCTTTTTAATGGAATGATTTACTTAAAAGTTATGAAGAGCTCGACACATGCTATGTTATAAAGATATAAAGTATGAATTCAGTTAATGAGCTTTTAATGTTTATAAGCATGCGTTAGGAGCAAAGTTCTCATGAATGTTATACCTATGACACCAGTTTTCAGTAAGTCTTTCTATGAAAGTATTTTCTTATGATGAATAAGCACCTCAATACTGAAGTACTAGGAGAAGGTATTTGAGCTTAGTTATAGTTATGATCCTTGATGTTAGGATCCAGATTAGCTATACGTGCACGTATGTCACATATGAAGGTTTAGGATAGAGGGCTAAGCAAAAGGGTCTCTCTCTTAAAAGAAGACTAACATGGAGGGTTGAGCAAAAGGGCCTCTCCCTCACATGAAGATCAGTGAATATGTGATGGCAAAAGAGTCCACAACTTAGCTTAGGTTATAATGAGAGTTGGACAAAAGGGTTCCCTCTCTCAACCTAGTTCCAGTTCCGTCATGTTTTCAGGTGTTATATGTTTTTAAAAAAAGGTTTTACGTAAAGATCAGGTTTACTGTTGGGGAATCGAACAAAAGAGTTCTTTCTCAACTGAGGATCAGACCAATTATGTTCCAGAAGTATTATGTTTTTAAAAGATATGCACGAAGGTTTGCTTGGCCAATTTTTAGTTTCAGATTTCAATTACCAATTTCTAGTTCAACATGAGATTTTTGTTTTAAATTTAGTCACTCACTGGGCTAGTAGCTCACCCTGTTTTAAATGTTTTCTTTTTCAGATAGCGGTTCTCACCCTAGAAGTTAATTGTGTTGTTGCTCTGTCACTTAAAGATAAATTGAAGGAAACTACGGTGGTTAATTTGTAAATATTTGTACACATGTTGCATATTAGGAACTAGTTCTGAGTTTGTGGGACACAGTAAACCTTGCTTCTATATGTACATATGTAAATTACTATGAATGGTACCCTAAGGTTGTCTTAAAGTTAGAAGTTCAGTTAGTTCTTGAATGATATTTGTGAGGTTCAGGGTTCCTAAACAGGTCAGCTAGGCAGTAAGTACCACATAAGGGTTGGTAACTGCTGCATTCACATTTCCTTCTAGGTTAAGAGGGTAAACTAGAAGGGATTATGACAGTGTATGCTCATAAAATAATACTTATTTTAATAATAACAATTTATTTATATATAGTTTACAAACTACGAGAATACAAGAGAGATTTAGGACACTAATCCTAACAATCTTCCACTTGTTCTAAAGCTTAGAGAGCCAAATGTACAATACAAATAAAGTACAAAATACAATAAACTAGGGTATACACTATACCCTATTAACATCTCCCATTTGGCTTTAAACAACAGTCTCTACTGCATATTTCCAAAACAAGTTAGGAAGTTAAGCATAGCTCACCATAAACCGAACCATGTCCAACAGGGTTTTGTTTCTCCTTTCCGATACACCATTCTGTTAAGGTGTACCAGGGGCTGAGAGTTGAGACGTAATTACATGTTGTATCATATAGTTTTGGAATCTTAAGTCCATATACTCACCACCACGATCAGATGATAACATTTTTATCTTTTTGCATAACAAATTTTTAACTTTAGTCTTATACTCCTTGAACTTTTCAAGTGCTTTAGACTTATGTTGCATTAGGTATAGATACCCATATCTAGAATAATCATCTATGAAAGAGATGAATGTTCATAACCTCATCCTGCTCTTACATTCATCAGACCGCAGAGATCTGAATGTATAAGCTCCAAGGTCTCTTTAGCTCTATAACCTTTTCCAGTAAAAGGTTGGTTTGTCATTTTGCATTCAAAGCATGACTCACATACAGGTAAAAAATTTCTTCTAAACCATTTAGAAGTCCACTTTTCACCAATCTTTCAACTATTGAGATTAATGTGACCTAATCTTAGATGCCAAATATGGACATTTTCTATAGGAGAAACTCTTAGTCTTTTAACAGTTGTTGCCGTTTTGAACATTTCAGTATTTAGTACGTAGTACGACTTACGACTTTTATAACTAACAGCCTTAGTACATATGAGATACTTTACACCGAACCAAAGTCTAGTTCCATTCCATTCTTAAAAATAAACACTTTATTTTAGAGAAGGATAGGGAATACTTTTTGTCCAATCAGACAAGAAATAGAAATTAAGTTCCTATTGATATGAAGAACTACATATACGTCATCCAATAACATATATTGTTTCTTGTCCAAAAATAACTTAAGTCTACCTACAACAACAGTTGAAACAGCCTCACCAGTACTAACTCTAAGAGTCATCTCTCCAGCTACTAATTGTTTCCAGGAATTAAAACCCTGATAGGAAGAACATACATGATTAGTAGCTCCTGAATCAACTATCTAGGAAGAATCATCATTCTCTACTAAACACGTCCCTAAGACAAATAAATCAGATTTATTTTCTTTGGAGTTCTTCCTTTTCTGGAGAATAGTGGGATCAGCTCCATAACCCATATCATAAACTCCAAGTTTCATCTCAGAGAAAAATCCTCGTTGATTAACTTCACTAGATTTAGCAACATTTGCTTTCTCTATTTATAATTGGGTGTTCAAAATTTGAATTCAAAATTTTGTGTTTACTATATGAATACTTTGTAAAGAATTTGTTATGTTTTAAGAATCGAAAAAAATTTAAAGTTTTTTTTTTTTTTTTTTTTTTTTTTTTTTTTTAAAAAAAATGAAAAAAAATGGTAAAATTGAAAAAAAAAAAAAAAAAAAAACCAAAAAAAAAAAAAAAAAAAAACCAAGACAAAATCAATTTCATCTAGAAAAACTAGACTAGATATCCCAACTAAACTAAACTCAATTCTGAACCCAAACACAGACAACAATCACAAACTCAACTCAACTCTACACCTCAAACACAAACAATTTAATTCTTTAGATAATTTAACTCCCCAGACAATAATTGTTAACTCAACTTTGCGCGCTAAATGGCCCTTTATTGTTTTTTTTTTTTTTTTTTTTTTACTAAAAAAGAAACTTACATGGAAAAGTAAAAATAAACAATGGGTAAAAAAAAAAAATAGATAAACAATAAGATGTGAAGCAATTTGAATAAATAAATAAAGAGAAGCTCACAAGATAATAAAAAAATAGTTGTAAGAAGAAAGGAAAATGAAGAAATGAAAACAAAAACAATAACAAAATATTTAACCATTTAGCCTTTTTGTGTTTTTTCTAGAGGAGCTTGAAGAAAAAAAGAAGGAAAAAAAGAAAAGTTTAAATCCAAAACACTAAATCATCTTGTTGTTTGAAATGCATTGTAGAGATTTTTATGAGAAAGATGAGGATTTAGAGGACTGTTAGAAGAGAAAACAAAAATGGGTGTTGTTGTTCTCTAGGTTTTTGTTTGTGGAGGCTAACTTTTATGGAAGAGAAAATGAGGATATTAAGGTTGTGAATGGAGGATCTAGGGTTTTGGCTAAGAAAAAAGGTACTAATGAAAGTGGTGGTTAAAAAGCATCTAAAAAGTGCTTTTATTACCTTCAAATTTACAGCTACTATTGCTAGTTTTTGTTTGGTTTGATGTGGTTTATTGAGTGATTTCAGGAAACCAAGCAACAAGAGCAGTTTGTGCGAAAATGATAAAAAAAAACCCGGTAAAACTCCAATTTTGAGTAATTACAGGTTGACTATGGAATTAGGAAGAAATCAAGGACCCAAGATCAAGAAAAGTAGCACATTTGGAAAGCAATTCGGAGGACCCAACGTTGGCCAAGCATTGCAACGCTGCTCTTGACACTGCAGACCTGAGACTAATTGGAAACAGGGCAGCAACGTTGCAACGCTACGAACTTTATGTGCGGCTGGCATGATGCCAGCATTGCAACACTACGAACGTATTATAGATAGAACGTTGTGCCACCAGGTCAAAAAGAGAGGGAGGCAGGGCCGATTTTGAGCGATTTTAGTCCGTACAAGAGCTGAAATAGAACAGTTTTGATCATTTTTTGTGGAAGACTCGAGATTTCGATTGAGAGTTGATCCAAGATCGTCTCTGAGCTGATTGCGATGGGAAGATCGATCATGATCGTGATTGAAAAACAACATGAGATTCGTGGCAAGAGTCAAGGAGATCGTGATTGAGATTCAAACCTATTGAAGGGAGATTATTCTTCTACGTTTAATTTACTTTTTGCTTTATTGATTGATTATTTGTGGAATATTTTTATCGGAATCATGTGTGGCTAAACTCTATTATTCTAGGGTGTTTGTAGATCTTAGGGGATGTTACTTTGAATATTAAATTTACAGTTGATTGATTTTGCATGGATTTCTAAATTATTTGTATTTAATACTTTTGATTAACTGGCCGTTAATTGAATGAACCTAAGTTAATTAGATGTCGAGAGAGAGAGTTTAGTTTGCTGGACCCAATAATTTAGATTGTTATTCGAAATTGCATGAGAATGATTTTAGAATAATAAGGGGTGCGATTGAAGGATCTTAATGCTGTAACTATTCAAGCGATAGAAGAGATTCGAGTCGATGGGTAGTTATTAGGAGGGTTTGAGCTCGAGAGAAGATTTCCTGATTTTAGNTGTAACTATTCAAGCGATAGAAGAGATTCGAGTCGATGGGTAGTTATTAGGAGGGTTTGAGCTCGAGAGAAGATTTCCTGATTTTAGAACTTCTAGCCTCAATCTATCGATTTCAATCAATTACATGTCATATTCACTTTATTCCCTAAATGAAACAACACCTAGAATCATTTTGCTCTGAATTTGTTCTTATGTGTGATTGAGTTTACGTTAGTCATAGTTATAGATAAAATTCATTTTTTGGGTTGTCTGAATAAAATTGACAAAAAATTGTGATAGCTAAGTTCAGGAAAATTTTGCTCACGCCGGTCCCTGAGGTCGATACCCTACTTGGGATTTATTACTTCGATTGCGTACACTTGTGCACCGCATCAGTGATTATGTTTTTTTTTAGAAAGAATGGTTTATAAAACCCAAAACTTTACTCAAAATGTTATTTTCTTTTTATTGAATTTTATTGTAATATTGAATTTTGCCAAACTTGTCTTATCCTTATAAAAAAAAAAAAAAAAAAAATTAGACAACCAAATCCCAAATTGAAAATTTTATCTTTTTTCTTTTTTTTTTTTTTTCTTCATTTTACCCTAACTAAATCAGTTACTTTAATGAAGATTAAAAAAAAAAGCATCAAATCTTCAGAAATAAACATATGTATGAAATTAAGATTTAATTATCCAATAACATGTAAAAATGTGCAAATACACATGTTAATTCAAATTAATTAAAAAAGAACGGACAAAAATAGGTGTCCACATACTTTTACTTACCAAATTAGTGACCTTTTAGTCAGAGAAAATTCTCGATTGTACAATGAATGGATTGGTGGAAGCCATTGTTATTATATAGAAATCCAGTCGGCATGCTAATCGATAAATTTTGTGTTTGAGAACATGGTATTTGTATGGCTAACAAAATCGTTGTTGGCTATGACCAAGCAATATTGATTAACATAGATGGCATGATGGTCCAAATGAAATTTGACCTAGGTTTTGTAAACATTTTTTTTCTTTTGCTAACGTCATGTCCTTGTGAAATTACCAAGATTACCCCAACTCTTGTCTTCTTCTCGTTCTTCTTGCTCTTCCTTCTTGTTCTTCTCATTCTTCCTTCTATCTGCACTTTTTTTAACAATCTTCTTCTTCAGCGACTTCTTCCTCTTTAGCAACCTCTTCTTTTTCTTAAAAGCATAAATCATAACAAGACGACAACTTTGCAACTTCTTCTTCTTAGCGTAAATCAGAACGAGGCCAAGGAGCGAGATAAAAAAGAGAGACCAAAGAGCGAGAGCGAGACCAAAGAGCATGAGGAAAAAGCAAGAGGAGTAATCCAAACAAAGGAAAGAAATCCAAAAAGAAAAAAAATTGCAGAACCTTGATCAAATTAATAATAAAAAGATAGATCTTACCAAAAATCCAAGCAAAATATTGAAAACTATTATAAATATATTAAATTAGGTATAATGTAGGTGTCAATTATTAGTGTCCATTAGCCACGTGTCACCTATCCTTTAGCCCATGTGTTTTCCATGTTTCTATTTGTGTCCATGTAATTCACCTCATAATTACCAAATTGCCTATAAAGTAGCATTTGATGGATTTTGAAAGACACAAGGGTGGAAATTCAAAGGAAGTTGGTGAAAGCAAAGAAATTTCTTATTTCATATTTTTGTTGCTTTATTTTATTTTATTTATTTATATATTTTGTTTTATTTATTTTATTATATATTATTATTATATCATATTTTCTCTAAATCCATGTTTTCACTGTGCACCGTTGTGTTCCTCAAATTCACAAAAAAAATAAACCTAATTTTTTGTTTTTAAAATTTGACAAGGAATTCCGTATTTACTTGTGAAAGATAAAAACCAAAGTATCCTCATGTTAGAGAATTGAAGAAAATAAGACATGGGGTATTTGGCTCACCAACATGAGTTGAGCTGAGTTGGTATAATATACCAACTCATTGTTTGGCCACTAAATTTAAATGTTGGTGGAGTTGAGTTGGTATATTTTACCAACTCACCCCTAATTCTCTCTTCTTCCAATGTTTTCAATAGCTCCACCCATCGGTCATTGTCACACTCTGGGAACTAACTCCGTGCTCCGACAACTACCTCCGATGAAAACTCCGACGACCAAATCTGGGCTCTGACAACCACCTCTGATGATAATTCCGACGACAAAATTTGGTCTTTAACAACCAAATTTCTTTGAGCTTTAACAACCACCTCCGATGAAAACTCCGACGACCAACTCAGAGCTTTAACAACCACCTCTAACGACAAACTCTAACAACCAACTCTAATACCATTTCCATGCAACTAACTTTGAGCTCCGACAGCCACCTTCGACTACAATCTTCAGCAAAAATCATCTTCCATGTTCCACTTCGACAACCACTTTCGCCCGACCAACTCCGAGATTCAAAAACCACCTTCAATGACAAACTTCGATAACCAACTCCAATACCACCTTCATACGACCAAGTTCAGGCTCCGACAACCACCTTCGATTACAAACTATAGTGAAAATAATCTTCGATAATCAACTTCGACAACCACTTTCGACTACTATAAGACTGATAACTGTTAAAGTATATTAGAGTGTTGTTGATTATATAAAGAATGTTATTTTATCTATATTAAGTGTAATATTTATACATAAAAATTTGTAAAAAAAATATTTTTATTTAATTGAATTAATCGAAAAAGTATGTAACATATAAAAAAAAATCATAAAATTTAAAATTTAAAATAGAGATTTGTTCTTTGATGATCCTCCAAATTTAGAGGAATTGAAAGTGAAATTATTGAAGAAATATGGTGACATTCCATTGGCAGTTAACATGATGTGAGAGATTTAATTAAAAAAAATCATGACATAGTAAAATTAGAGAGCAATGGGAAGAAAAAGAAAAAGAAGAAGATGATAATGAAATTCATGGAGAAAAATTAGTTGAAATAAAAAGTTTTGATTTCTCTTTGGTTTCTCATTTTATTTAATCATATTTCTACAAAAAAAAATGTAACGGGTTAATTATTGTTCATTGTCCAAAAAAGAAAAAAAGAAAATTTTTAAAAATTAAAAGAAAAATTGCAATCCACATTTTATTCAAACAAAGAAGTAGAATTATTAAATAAAAAAAGTTTCAAAACAAAAATAGTAATCATAAAAGCATATTATTTAGAGTTCAAAAAACTACTCGGACATATGAACTCAGACCAAATAACTCTGTACCCCAAACACAGATATATAAACTTTTGAACTCCACAGACATATGAGCTCCAAATATCCTATCTCAATTCAACACCCCAAACAACCCGTAATGTTATCTCAAATAACCAAAATGTAAAATTTGATTTGAACCAAACCCTAAAATTTGTTAATTTAAAATCAAAACTAAATCTAACCAAAATACAAAAGAACCAATATGTGATAGAAATAGTAGTTTATAAGCTTAGTTTTTCAAAAACTAAATAGTTATCAAATGAGACTAGTACTCATTCAACTTTCATTAAACTTCAAATTCAATCGTTAATGTAAAATATTTTTGGGCCTGTTTTTAAATATAGAAAAATGAACCAAAATATTTACAAAAGATAGCAACATTTTAGAACTATCAATCATAGACTATCAGTGTCTATCAATGTCACTAATAGACGCTGATAGTGTCTACCAACATCTATCATTAATAGTTCTAAAATTTTGTTGTATATTTTAAATATTTTTAACAGTTTAACCATTTGAAATAATTTTTCAATATTTTTCTTTTTTAAAATAAAAAAAAACTTTATTCTGCCTCAACGGCATAAAACTAAACAAACATCCCAAACTTTCATATTGGCTTAGTTTTGAATTCTCGAAAAGAAAAATATATTAACTTTATTAATGAGTTAAAAAGTGAGTTTAGTTGGATGATATTGACATGTACTCTGATTTAAGAGGTTGAGGTTAAAAACTTTATTAGTAAAAGAATATGAAAAATACATAGAAAAATAATTGAGCCACGCCACATTATACAAATAAATAATAATAAATCCCATGAATATGTAGTTTCCCCCATTACAAAAATTAATAAAGATTTTATATATACGATGATCCCAATGATTAATCATGGGAAGTAGTTTATTGTGCACGAAGCGAATCATGAAACTCGGTTGTTTCCTCCATTTTTGGTAAGATTTACCTTTTTATTGATAAAATGACGACGTGGTTTGCAATTGTAATAGCCTTTGGAGCCACATTCAGAACTCGCATCTTCAATTGGGTCACTATAATCATGAAATCTTGATGCATTTACAATCTCAATCACATTCATGTTCATGCTAAGTAAGATGATGCAAATAAAAATGGACATGCTTCTCCTAGAGACCGTCATTATTGCCTATTCAAATTAACAAAGAAAATAGGATTATATTGAAGAGGGAAAATTACAATGCCCTTCTTTGATAGCTTAGAAGAAGGTAATTAGTGCTTAGAAATTGTGGGGATTTATATTCTATTAACTTTTCCATATTGAGTGTTTTGTTCAAATATTCCAAATATGGTTTGCATTTGTAGGGTTAACATTGATTTGCCAATTCCTTGATTTTGGTTGTCAGTTGATCAACTATATTTTACAACCTTGTTTCCCTATTTATCTGCATCTTAAGTTATAATTTGCTTATCTAGTTATAATAATTCTTTGAATTTGATGCCAAGTGGTACAACTCCAGGTTATAATTAAAAAGATCATTATGAAGTTCTTGTGATTTTATATCCTTATTGATTGTAAAATACTGCGCCGTGGAGAAATCACTACCCTGAAAATAATTAGCAGCGGTAGCGGCATTTGTGTGGTGAAAAGGTTATACTTCCACCATCACCACACTTTGGAGTAACCTCTAGCATGACTTGGTATACATATCTTTTAGATATTGCTTAATTCTCCAATGTGGGACAACATTCTCTATTTTCTTTTAACTTTTGCTGTGGGCCTAAGCTCAAAAGTCATTTCCAACAATCCCCCACAAATAATTGTTATAGAAAAATTAAAATAAAATAAATTATTTGAAGAAACTATTCTGAGTAAAGATAAGAGATCAAACTTAAACACTAATATCTAACGATTTGAATTGATGCATAATGAAGCAGGACAACAACTTCATTAGAAAAAGTGAGTTACCTCTTGAACTTTCATTAACATTGGTTGAGACCCCCATAATACGTTTTACTCCAAGTATTTTTCCTTGATTCTGCAATATAGAGTGTGCTAATCAAGGCCATGCACATAAACCTCAGGTTACCGTGAAAGCTCTAGAAAGGGACCCTTAAACTCTCTCATAGAAGGGGCCACACCTTTCACTATCATGTCAAATGCTTCATCAAGTCTGTTGGAGACAAACCGCTCAGAACTGAGCTATGAAGACTTCGTCATCTAGTTCGTACCAGGACCAACTTCTTCAAGTTTGTCAAAGACAAACCACTCAGATACTGAAATGTGAAGATTTCATCATTATCCATCAAATCCATATCAGGACCACCTAAAGAAAGGGCTATGGACCATTTAAAGATTTTGGTTTTATCCACTAAGTCTGTACTAGGACCACCCAAGTAAAAGGCTATGGATCATCAAGTCTATCACAATAGACCTCTCAGAAAAAGGTCTATGGATCATCAAATCTATCACAGTAGACCACCCAAATAAAGGGCTATGGAGTTAGTTTACAAACATGCAGCGGAAGAAAATAGAATCATTAAGCACTCTAATTCATCAATTTTAGCTCTAAAACCAACATGTTCATCAAATGAAAAAAAGGGGTTCATATATACTCTTGAAGATCTTATTCTTCAATGAAATTCAGCTGCAATTCTCTCGGATGCTAGTTGTGGACCACCACTAGAGCTTTCCTACTATCCTCTAGGAGCCTTAGATTGAGTTGTGGGACTCAAAACAAGTTAGAATTCAGGAAATTGAAAGGAGAAGGATTCTGGTTTTTCAGCTTGATGAAGAACACTTCTTCAACCTCAAGACTCTCAACAAATTCAACAGTTGCCCTGAGAATTTCCATTCAAAGTAGAGTCTTTTATGTATGTTCTTCATGCATATATTGATTACATGGTATGGTTCTAGCTCTACCTTCAAATTCGAGCTGGAAATGTAGTGCAAAGGTGACTAGGGAGCATGCTTAAAAGTGGAAAAATCCCACATTTGGGATTTTTCTATTTTAAAAAATCTTTTTTATTTTGGAATGAATTTTCAAATAAAACCATTTTCAATTTTTTTTTTAATTCTATAATTAAAACTCAAAATTTTATTAATTTTACAAAAAATAATTCAATAATTAATTTTCTAATAATTAATAATAAATAAATAATTAAACAATTTNTGATTTCTAAAATCAATTTAGTTTTCAAAAATAAAAACTTTATTAATTTTACAAAATTAATTTCAATAATTAATTTTCTAATAATTAATAATAAATAAATAATTAAACAATTTAATCAATTCTATTAATTTAATATCAAATATTAAATTAATTTATCACTAATTTTACCGCCATGAATCTCTATTCATGAATTTACTATTTAAATCATATTTGAATATTAATTAATTCTCCGATATCGTTCAATTCCAAAATTAAACGTGTAATTTTATCACATATAATTACTAATTCCCTTAATTCGAATTTGAACGTTTCAAATTAACTTATCACACTATTCTAAGGTTTATTCCATTTGTGAGCTAGTAGGGAGACTTAATGGACCTACAGATCATGGGCTCAAATGATCAAAGATTAATTAGCTAAATTTTTTACACTGAATTAACCTCTATTTGTTAACTGTCGGGTCACTCCACTAAATTCCAGTAGTTGCATTCCCCTCATTGTAGATATATTGTGTCCACTCGATATAACCATGATTAGTAATTTAACCCTTCATAGGTTGTTTGTAATAACGGTTGGATCAATAACTGTTTTATCCCCGAGATTACCTCTTGTTCCTTAATTTCTACTAATCCTCTAATGAACAATTTGTTTGTGATCCAATCAATAAACTGAATTTCTTTCGGGCCAATGAGAGGGTGGGGCCCCTTGTTCAAGACTTGGAATCAACACTAAAGGAACAATCTCTTTACTTTCCCTGATAGTGGGTAGGAGTGATTTCCATCTTGCACCCTATGTCCCTAGCTATCTATCCGGTCTCCTTGAAATGGGAGGCTTATTGAGCTGATTCTGTTGAGCAAACCCTCACCTATATAAATCTAAGGATAATCCTGAATAAACAGAAGTTCATAGTTAGATCAGGATTTAAGGTCAAGTTACCTAGGTCATCGTTATGAAATAGTCAATCTTAAACAATAAACAATGTTATAAAGTAAGAGTGACTTATTTTGTGGTCCAATCTTGTGCAAACTTATTGCACGGGATGCCCCCTCTTCTCATGTCATGACATGTACGAATTAGGATCACTTTGTTTGTAGCACTTTACAACTTGTAACAACTACAGAGTGGGCCACATCCGATAGTGTTACCGGAACAAGGCACCAATCTTATTCGTATATTATAGATCATTTTGACTATTTACTTGAACCTGATCCACTCTTATGTCTCCACATAAAGTTCAAGTACTCATGTAATAGTCATTGATCTTTTATTTTATTGGATCTATTTCCAAAATGAAATAAGCAATTCATACATTTAATAACAATTTTATTGAATCAAAACTTCGATAACAACTTTATTGATTTATAGAATAAGTTTATTGTTTACAAACCACGAGTTTTAGGACATAAAACCTAACATATAGACCATTATAGGATTTAAGCCCCATGTTCACTGAGGATTCTAAAAATATTTTCCTTGTTAGTCCTTTGGTTAGAGGGTCAACCAAATTCCTCTCAGATCTCACAAATTCGAAGGAAATAACTCCTCCCTATTGTTGACAGATTTGAAGGAAGTTCGAAGGAAATAACCATTTCACAACTCCATGTTTGAGACAGATATGCCTCATTTGCCATTGTATACACTATTCTTGACAATTCCTATAGAAGCTTGTGAATCACAATGCATTGAGACTGGTACTGATACCACCCACAATGTTACATCTCCTAGTAGACTTATAAACCACCCAGAATCTTGTCCTGCTAACTCTAGAGTAATAAATTCAGATTCCATGCACGTCCGTTTTGTAGACTTCCATGATATGGCTCCTCCTGTAAGTAAAAATACATATCCACTAGTAGTATGAACCTCTTCATTATTTGTTACCCAATTTGCATCACAATAACCTTCTAACACGGAATTTATTGAAATGCAAACAATAGTCTATTGTGCCCTTAAGATATCTTAACATTGATAGAGTAAAGATGCATAAAACGGAAGCAAATAAAATCATTAAGTACTCTCATTACACTTAATTTGAGAAGAAAGCATGTGGAAAAAGAATTTTTTTTTTAAAACAAAAGAGGGTTTCATTATGTATACCTTTGAAGATTTCCACTTGCTCTTGAAGAAACTCTAAACATAGAGAACCAATGAGCAGAAGTAGATCGTTCCAAATCCCATTGTGAAAGAACAAGACATTTACAATTAAACAACAATAGTTAAGCATAACGAGTAAATTACAGCATGCTACAAAGGTAAAAACAAACAAGGAATCGAGTACAATACCTTTGAAGAACTTTTCTTCTAGGATTTCCTCGATCGAACTCAGCAAGGCGCCGAACAGCAAAAACGCAACATGCCTCTGGAATATCCTCGATAAGCAACGATTGAAACTCGATCCTCGACCCTCGAAGGAAACTCGATACCACCACTAGGCTACCTTGATATTCTCAGTATGAGAATCCAGAAGGTGTGGAGTCTGTATGGATTTGGTAGAGGGAAGGAGGAACTGGACGATGGGTAGATGATCGAGTAAGTGGGAGAAGAAATAAGCCTATCGTATAGACTTGGGTACTCGATCGTCTAGTACCAAGTGACTATCGTATAGAATACTCATTCGACCGCTTACTCTCTCAAAGCTATCGTGTAACTTTTGCTTCTTGCGTGTTGGATGAACAAAATGAAAACTATTTTCACTTTTATCCATTCGGTTGTCATAAACTTACTAAAACCACCCACTAAGGTGATTATTTGGAGAAAAACGATAGTTTATAATTGATTTAATTATAAATAAATATAATAACTAATTTTTCAATTATATTTATAACCTATAGTTTTAATATCACATCATATGTAATATATAAACCATAGTTCTTTTTCTCCTTTATGACTTTTAATATAAATCATATTTATATTATCCTCCAATCAATTAATGTATCAAATTATTAAATCAATTATATCACATATAATTGAATTAATTTAATTATGTCATATATAATCAAATTCCCTCTTATTAATTTGACCACTCCAAACTAACCCAAAAACTTATTCTCAACATGAATCCATTGAGCTACCAAGGGGACCTTATGGACCTGTAGCTTGAAGCTCCAATGGTACGTGAATAACTGATTAAACTCTTTAATCACAATATCCACCATCTGTTAACTGCCGGGCACTCCACTAAAGATCGATAGCTGCACTCTTCGCACTACAGATATATTTCTGTGTCCATCGGATATAACCAATCAACAGTACGATGACCTTACATAAATCGTTCGTAAATACAGCTGAGCCAATTTACTATTTTGCCCCTATAGTTACATCTAAATCCTTAAGTACCATTGATTCCTCTAATGAATAATACGCATAGTCCCACTATGAGTAAACCCTTCTCGGGCCAAGAGAAGGTCGTCGCATTGTTCAAGCCCCGAAATCAGCCCTTAAGGGAGCAATTTATCTGCTTACCTCTGAATTGGGGAAGAAGTGAATTCCGTCTTGTGTAGCTGAGTTCCCAGCTCCCCAATCAGACGAATTGAGATTAATCGGTTAAACTCTTTCACCTGAATTAATCAATATTTGTTAACTATCGAGACACACTTGATGGAACACGAGAAATGCGCAGCGGAATTAGGATCAAATTACACTCTACTTGCTCTTAATTAAAAGGAAACTAGCATGCAAATAAATGGAAAAACTGTAAATAAAAAGATAGGATACAACCTTTGTAGCTCTCGAAAACCGTTTTCTCGTTGAATCTCGACCCGAACTCTTCCGAACCACCACTAGAGTTGACCTACTATTCTCTGGACTCAAAACCGAGTTGTGGGACCCAGTGGATGAAGAAAACCGAGAGAGAGAGAGAGAAGAAAATGGAAAAATAAGAATGAATTTGGGTTTGGGTTTTTAATTTTTCAGCCCAATAATGAAAACTAATTTTTTTCAAAAATGGCAAAAAGTCTTTAATCCAAAATTTAAAGCCCAATTTATAGAAAAAATCATGCAACATTTGCATGAAACAAATCCATAAAAACCAAACACCTATAATCCACTATCTTAGTGGCTTAATGTCTCCACTATAAGCCAACACCTAGCCCACTATTTTGTTAGTGGAATTATCCAACAAAAGTTTGGATTTTCCCACTAACTTTAGTTTAAAGGCAAAATAGTCATTTGGCCAAGATCAAGCTTTGACCAAAAAGTCAACATTTTGACTTTTTATGATTTTTTTTTTCCATGTTGACTAATTTTGACCTCCTGAGCATGAATCCGCATTCATTTTCTCGAAATTCAAATCACATTTGAATATAAGGTCGGTAAAAGTTTGACTTTTCAAAGTAAAAAAGTCAACTCTTTGACTTTTTACATCTTTGACCATTTCCATTATTTCCGAGCTTACGAATATGAACATATTCATATTCTTGATATTTAAATCACATTTAAAAATTAAAGCTGTATCTCTAAACTGAAAACCCGACCACTATATCATATATACTTGTCGGTTTCTCTCTCTTCACCTAATTCGAACAATTCTAATTATTCTATCATACCGTTCTAAGTTTATTCCATATGAGCTAGTAGGGGAACTTAATGGACCTACAGATCATGGGCTCCAACAATTAGAGATTAATCGATAAAACTCTTTAACCTAATTAATCAACATTTGTTAACTAACAAGTCATTCCACTAAAGTCCCGTAGTTGCAGTCCCCTCACTGTAGATATATTTCTGTCTATCTGATATAACCATAATTAGTAAGCTAATCCTTCACAGGTTGTTCGTAATCTCGGCTGGGTCATAAAAACCGTTTTACCCCCAAGACTACATCTTGTTCCTTAAGTTCTACTGATCCTCTAATAAACAATTGGTTTAAGGTCCAACCTATAAACCGAACCCCCATTGGGCCAAGGAGAGGGTGAGGCCCTTTGTTCAAGACCTGGATTCAGTACTAAAGGGAATAACCTATCTACTATCCCTATAACGGGTAGGAGTGAATTCCATCTTGCACTCTATGTTTCCAGCTATCCACCTAATCTTACCTCTGAAATGGGAGGCTTATTGGCCTAGCGATGATGAGCTGCCCTCACCTATGCATATCTAAGGATAATTCCGAGTGAACAGGAGTTCATAGTTAGCTCAGGATTAAGATTAAGTTACCTAGGTCATCAATTAACGAAATAGTCAGTTTTATACATAAAACAACATTTAGAACGTAAAAAGTGACTATTTCATGGTTCAGTGTTATGCAAACTCATTTCATAGGATGCCCCCACTCATATATCTCTATATGAACGATTTAGGATCACATCGTTTATACTAACTATAAAGTGGGCCGCATCCATAATGTCCCTAAAATAAGGCGCCCAACCTTATTCATATACTATAGACCATTTTGGCTATATATTTGAACTTGATCCACATTTATGTCACTACATAAAGTTCAAACTACATTAAATAGCATCAGGACCTTAGTTTATTGAATTCAAGATTACAATTTCAATAACAATTTTATCGAAAAACAAAATAGAATATGTTTATTAATTTACAAACTACAAGTTTTAGGACATAAAATCTAACACCACTATAGCTCGATGGTTGCACTCTCCTCACTCTATATATATTTTTGTCCATTTGATTTAACCATGATCAGTAAGTTGATCCTAGGTCGTTTGTATTTACAGCTAGGTTAAAATTACCGTTTTACCTCGGTAAATACATCTTGCTCCTTAAGTCACTACTGACCCTCTATTGAACCATAGGTTTATAGTCCAACTAATAAACCGTGTCCCTATCGACCATGAGAGGGCACAACCCATTTATTTAAGATCAGGAATCAATTCTTAAGGGAACAACCTATCTACTAACTCTAAAATGGGTAGGAGTGAATTTCATCTTGCAGGACTATGTCCCCAGCTATTTATTCGGT
This sequence comes from Benincasa hispida, assembly GCF_009727055.1. Lineage (NCBI taxonomy): Eukaryota > Viridiplantae > Streptophyta > Magnoliopsida > Cucurbitales > Cucurbitaceae > Benincasa > Benincasa hispida. The sequence continues at coordinate 60,046,789 of NC_052350.1, read as the reverse complement.
CCTATCCCCAAAATGGGAGGCTTGTTGAGCAGTGTTGTTGAACCGTTCTCACCTATACAGATCAAAAGATAATCCCAAATAAATAGGAGTTCATAATTAACTCAGGATTAAGATCGAGTTACCCTAGGTCATCTAATTTGAAATAGTCAGTTTTGACAGTAAACAGTCGTTATAAAAAAAAGCGATTATCTAGTGGTTCGATCTTATGCAAACATCTTTTTGTGTTTCTTGTTGTGATTTTTGAACCTGTCTTTGTTAATAGTAGAGAATTAAATCAAGTTAGCACCATCAGAAATTAACTTATCTTTTAGCTTGTAAGCTTATTCCGTGCGCATGTGACTGATAAGCTCCTAGAGTATCAGATCATTCTTTTTGTGTTTCAGATGATTTCAATATTCACTCCAGGATGGGGGAACTTCTCAAGCAACACATTTGTTTGGAGAATTTCACACATATTTATACCTTCAGACAGAACATTTGCTACCGAGTTTTCATACTCAAGAATCTGATCAACAACAGATTTCTCGTCGATCATCTGAAATTGTAGCTACTTTTCGACAACGTATTTTTCCATTAAGCATCATCTTCTCCATATCGAGATTCCAACATGTTTCAGACTGCCTTAGCTAATTTTTGGACCACGAACAAATTGAAGATGGGGTTTGTCTTATGGTTGAGCAAATGGTCACATACTGTTTTGTTGTCTTTCTCGTATTTATCAGAATCGATCTCGGGGGACTGCCTTGGTTGGTTAGAAATAGCGAAGGATTCTCTGGAAGATTTTGGATTAGTGATAGTAGATACCTTTTTGGTAGCAGCAAGTGCTTCTATGGTGAGGATATAATCAACCTCAATAGTCATATTATAGTGAAACTAAAACTCATTTAATATTATAACATTTAACTTCTAAGTTAAAAAATTAAACGGATAAGTAATAAAAAGTTATTACTTTTTCGCACAAGCGCGGTTGCTCAAGCCCACCTGTTTGACTGAATGGACGGTAGTGACGACACACGAGTATGGTGAAAATATTATACTTCCACCACCACAACACTTTAGAGTTACCTCTAGCATGCTTTGGTATTTATACATTTTAGGCATTGCTTAATTCTCAAATATGAAACAACATTCCCCTATTTCTTTTAGCTTTTGCTATGGGCCTAAGCCCAAAAGTCACTTCTAACATTAAGTATATTTGTCAACAATCAACATTAAAAATGGTACAACATAAATTGCTGAAATATTTTTCTAATATACAACAGACCAAAAAGGAAAATCAAGGAGACCAAAAATTACTTAGATAATTGTATAATAGACACAATCCTATTATCCAAAATACCTTTTGTCCAATTTTTTAAAACTTAAGAATTTTGACCTCTTGTTTATATCATCAGCAGCCGAATTTACAAAATTACCTTATTTTTTGGGGGGTTTTCTACCGATGACCCAAAATTGGGTAAAAAATGTCAAATGACCCAAATTTAAAAAAATATATATCTCGAATGACCCTTTATTGACATCAAATTTGGGTGAAATTAATAAAATATACTCGCATGCACACGGAAAAACATCTATCTCATTCTCTCTTTATATCTCTCGCTCTCTCTATATATCTCTTGCTCTCTCCCTCTATATCTTTTGCTCTCTCTCTTTCTATATATATATCTTTCGCTCTCTATATCTCTTACTCTCTCTCATTCATACCCTTCTTGCTCACGCTCTTGCCCTCTCTTCGTTAGGTCACTTCCTCTTTTGCTCTTGCTCTCGCACATCATTGTTTGAATTGGAATCGGTACCCATGGCTTCAACTCCTTATCTCTCAAACACCCATCATCTCTAATCTTCTCTAGGTTTCCTAAATCATTTGAAGTACGAAAATCAAGCTTCAAAGAGTAGAGCCAAGATTCAATCGTTGGTCGTGCATCATTGGTTGGAGCTGCGCCAAGAAGAAAAAAATTCTGCGAGAGAAGGAGAACGAAATCGTGCTGGAGGAGAAGAAGAAAATTGTGCGAAAGAAGGAGGAAAAAAGAAAGGGCATACCTGTAACTTCACTTTTCCATAACATCGGTAGAAGGTTATTTGGCATTTTTTTTAAAACTAGATCATTTGCCATTTTGGGCCTTTAAAATGGGTTGGTTGTGCAATGAATCCTAGCTTTTTTTTTTTTGCTATTCCTTCATCTTCTTTCCTTTTCTGTTTTCTTTTTCTTCTTCTCTCCCTCTTTTTATCTACCAGGTCTTTCAATTCCCAAAATTTTTCCTATTCTCTCCCTTTTTTCATCCACTCTAGCCTTTCCTTCGTTCTCGATTTTCTTTTTTCCCTTTCTCTAGTGACCCCTCTTTTTCTCTCTCAATTAAGTCTGTGTTTTAAAACGAAAGTTGAGCCCATAATTTGAGAGGAAGATTGCGAAGATCAACGAGACTTGGAAAGCGAAATGGTGAGAGAAAGAAGATAGGGGAGTTAGCCCCCGAAACTTCTCCCTAAGGATTCTCTGAGGTGGAGTAACTTGTGAAGGTTGGCCAAGGTGCTTGGAAGCAAGGCTTGCATTGGCCTTGGGAGAGTTTGAAGAGGAAGGCTTGATTAGCTAAGTTAAGGATATGTATGCTCTAAGAGGTGGATACACACAAAAATACTCAGCATGGAAATAAATTGCTAAGTGTTATCAAGAGGGGGCAACCATACGTTGGCGGTAGTCCAATGGGAGGAGAATGCATCACACCTTGAGCTAGTTTAGTAGGCCATGTGTGATAATAAACAGGGAAAGATAAGAGATGGTTGGCCAAGCTAAGTAAAGGTAAGGAAAAGCCAACCATGCATTGAAGACATGGTCAAGAGGATGCTCAACGTGTAGGTAGGAATCAAGGAGTTTAGGCATGCAAAAGGCTATCCTTGGATCATAGACAAAGCATGGGACAACCTCTTGGGAAGAAATTATACCAAGAAACCCTAAAGAAGACCAAGTGGATGCATACCCTTAAGAAAAATAGCCTACTTGGATGCAAAGCACAATGAGAAACACAAGAACTATGCTTTGAACTCAAGTAGAGAAACCATGCTTTGAGGAAAAGTTTAAATACTAAAAAAGAAGGAAAAGAGATGAAGTTGAACGTATGGCAAAGGCTACCATGTGTCCAAAGAGGTATTAGAAATGATAGGATTGAGGCACCATGCGTTGAGGAGATGTTACCTAAGGAGCAAGGCCAAGTATAACATTCAAAACATTAAAAAAGCCTCATGCATTGGAAATTATGCAACAACTATGTGTTGAAGATCACCATGTGTTGAAGATTTAAAGGAAAGGAATGGCCAAGGAAGTAAGCTATGCTATAAGGTAAAGGAAGCTCATTTTGAAGGATTTAGCTTGAGGAAGAGGCACACTATGCGTTGGTTGGCTTACCATAGAGGTTAGGTTGGCTTGGAGACATGTCACACGTTGGGAAGCTTGAAACCTAGTGATGTGTTGGGAGCAAAGGAACATCCATGCACTGATACAAGATTCCATCCATTGAAAGTGAAGTGTTGGGCAGTGCAAGACACATAACATGGTTGAAGCATGAGGTGGCTTCATGAAAATTAGCAAATAAGAAGAATTTGACAGCTAGGGAGGTTACTTGGCAAATTATGAAGGCAGGAAATTCATGTACAATTATCTATAAATAGAGGTAGTTAAAAAGAGATCGGTTTGGCCCTTTTCACTCAAACAAAAAAGGTGAACTCAAAGCCATCCAAAATCTGGATGAGTGAGGAAGAAAATATGGGACTGCTGAAATAAAACTCCCATGAATTGATGCTAAAAATCAAAGAAGAATCGAGGTAGTGCAAAATCTAAGTTCAATTGGGCGATCCATGATGTTGTATGAATTTCAATCGTTTCAAGAAGAATTAAGAGCTCCAATTTCTAGGTAAGCTATTTCAAAGAATATATAATAAGTTCATAGAAGGAAGTTTTGGATTTTAATGAACATATTTTGAGTTATTTTTTTTTTAAAGTTGAACCTGGGATTTAGGTGATGAGGAAGCGAGAAGCTAAGGGTTGAAAGAAGCAAGCGATGTGCGCATTTGGCTTGTGCTAAGAAGAATATTTTGAAGTAGTTTGAATCTCTTTTAGTGTAGAATATAACCCTAGGCTACCATGATAAGATTTGACCAGAAGGATGCCTAAAAGTGAAGAGAATTTGAAGCATCCAGAGTAGGCTGAGGTATTTAGAGCATTCTGAGCTCTAAAAGAGAAGTTAGAGGCTTAAATTTGAAGGTAATCTTCCTAAGACAATTACTAATAAGTTTCATGAAGGAATTTTTGTCTTATTCGAGCTGAAATTGATTCTATAAGTATTGGAAAATGAAAGAAAACAGGAAGGACCATGCGCTAAAGGAGGGACCATGCGTCCAAGAAGGGACCATGCGGCCAACTATACTACAGAATGAAGAAGTGTGCGTTGGCCTAAGGGATGTTCGAGGCCTAAAAGGTTAGGAAGGGAGTTAACTAAGTGTGAGTGGCTTCTAACTCTTAAAGTATTTCAAAGTGTACACTTTTACTAGTTTTCAAGTTTTAGTATGTTTGAAATGACTAAGTATGATATGTTTGATAGAGAACTCAAAAGCATGCTTTAGATGAGTTAGTACTCAAAAAAACATATTTAAGTTTTCTTAAAGGCTAAAGTTGAACACATAAGGGTTTTATGGAGACTAAATATCAAACCCATGTTTTACTTAAGACATCAAGGATTTTAAAAGGAAGTTAAAGCATGAATTTTTTAACAAGCTAGATGACGTTTTACCTAAACGTATGGCCTAGTGTCAAACATCATTTCAATGCAAGGTTTGAAATTATATGAGTTTAATGTTCTCAAAACATACTAAATAATGAGTTAGTCTTTCATGAGTTTTGTGCTTCAATATCTTTAAAGTATGTTTATGTACAAATGTGTCTTAGTTGAGCTAGAAGCTCCAATGTTTTCAAATATATTTAAATGCATGAATGAATTCAAAGGAAATTTTATGAACCATGAGTTATGCAATGTTTAATATGATTTGAAATGCATAAGCATTCCTAATGATAATGAACTTTCTGATGATATCTATTTGAAATGCTATGTTTTATGAGAAATGCTAATTTTGATATGCAAAGTTTGGTTATGAAATTATGTTTTAGTACCCTAGCTATGAATCCCGATACTGAAGATTGTGAAGGTATTGGGGTCCCTGTTACTGAAAGAGACGAAGGCATATAAAGTTGATTCCACCCTAATGTTGAAGGAGACAATGGTAATCAAGGGGAAATCTCTATGTGTAGGTAAGAGTATTATCGACGTTGTTGGTGAAGTAGAATTCTACCTCAGCTAAGGTTTTTGGCGTTGAGAATGTAAACAAAAGGGGCTCTACCCAACTAAGGTTAGAAGGGTACAGAAATTTTATCTGATCAATTCATAGGATGTTTTTAGGGTTTTCAGAATTACTATTATCATATTGTTAAATTTTATGTCCTAAAACTCGTAGTTTGTAATATCATATTCTTGTTCAATAAAGCGAATTGAAAATCTTTAATAAATTTAATTCTATATTCATGAATCCAATAAACTAAGGATCCGATGCTATTAAGTTTAAGTTTGAACTTTATGTAGTGACATAAATGTGGATCAAGTTCAAATATATAATCAAATGGTTTATAGTATATGAATAAGGTTGGGCGCCTTATTCTGGGAACACTATGGATGCGGCCCATTTTGTAGTTAGTACAAACGATGTGATCCTAAACCGTTCATGTGGAGACATGAAAATTGGGGCATCCTATGTAAAGAGTTTACATAAGACTGCACCATAAAATAGTCACTTTTTACGTTCTAAATGTCGTTTAATGTATAAAACTGACTATTTCGTTAATTGATGACCTAGGTAATTTAATCTTAATCCTGAACTAACTATGAACTCTTGTTCACTCAGAATTATCCTTAGATCTGCATAGGTGAGGGCAGCTCATTATCGCTGGCCCAATAAGCCTCCCATTTCAGAGGTAAGATCAGGTGGATAGCTGGGAATATAGGGTACAAGACGGAATTCACTCCTACCCGTTATGGGAATAATAGATAGGTTGTTCCCTTTAGTACTGAATCCAGGTCTTAAACAAGGGGCCCCACCCTCTAATTGGCCTAAGAGGGATTCGATTTATAGGTTGGACCTTAAACCAATTGTTCATTAGAGGATCAGTGGAACTTAAGGAATAAGATATAGTCTTGGGGGTAAAACGATTTTATGACCCAGCCGAGATTACGAACAACCTGTGAAGGATTAGTTTACTAATCATGGTTATATCATATGGACACAAATATATCTATAGTGAGGGAAGTGCAACTACGAGACTATAATGGAATGACCCGAGAGTTAACGAATGTTGATTAGCTCTATCTAAAGAGTTTAGTCAGCTAATCTCGAATCGTTGGAGCCCATGATCTATAGGTCCATTAGGTTCCCCTATTAGCTCATATGGAATAAATTTAGAACAGTATGATAGAATAATTCGAATTATTTGAATTAGCTAAAAAGAGAGAAACCAACAAGTATATGTGATATAGTGGTCGGTTTTTCAGTTTAGAGAAACAACCTTAAATGTTTAAATGTGATTTAAATATCAAGAATATGAATACGTTCATATTCGGAAGCTCGAAAATAATGGAAATGGTAAAAAATGTAAAAAGTTCAAACTTTGACCGACCTTATATGAATATGAATACGTTCAAACTTTGACCGACCTTATATTCAAATGTGATTTGGATTTCGAGAAAATGAATTCGGATTCATGCTTGGGAGGTCAAAATTAGTCAACATGAAAAAAAATCATAAAAAGTCAAAATGTTGACTTTTTGGTCAAAGTTTGACTTTGACCAAATGACTATTTTGCCCTTTGACTAAAGTTAGTGGGAAAATCCAAACTTTTGTTGGATAATTCCACTAACAAAATATTGGGCTAGGTGTTGGCTTATAGTGGAGACATTAAGCCCACTTAGATAGTGGATTCTAGGTGTTGGGTTTTTATGAAGTTGTTTCATGCGATTTTACATAGCCCTTTTCTATAAATATGGGCTTGTCATTTTGGATTAAACACTTTTGGACATTTTGCCAAAATAGTTTATAAAATTGGGCTAAAAAAAAAAAACTCAAACCCAACCCAAAATCCCTTCTTCTATTTCCATCTCTTTCTCTCTCTCGGGTTCTTCATCCATCGGGTCCCACAATCCGGTTTTGAGTCCAAAGGATAGTACATCAGCTATAGTGGTTGTCCGGTTCGTGTTCGAGCGGAGATAGACGAGTTTTAGGAGCTTCAAAGGTAATATTTCAAAATAACTCTAATTAGTTTATTTAGGGTTGTTTAATTTGTGTAATTAGAGTAAAATCGATTCTCATTTCCGCTGTGCATGCCTATTTTTCCATCACATATGATGATATTTTATTTTTTAATGATCCTAGTGAAAAGCTTATTTTAACCCTAAAACTATGAGGATGTTTTTAGTGATTTTGTTTTATGAATCTTCCAATTTAGCATATTGTGTTCTAAGTCTAGAAGTCTATGATTTAAGTGAACTCTAGTTTTCACTAAATTATTTGGGAGTCTGACGCTTTGCCATATGTGCACAAAGGAGTTTTCTAAACTAAAGCTAGAAGAGCATGCTAATGATTTAGAAAGTTGCTTGCAAAATAGATTTTCATAGTAAAAGCTTATATTCTTAAACGTGTCACTTACTGAGCTCTCCAGCTCACGCTTTCCAATGTTTTGTTTCCTTCCCCTCCCCCCAAGTAGTAGGAGAGTTTCAGGATTCCCGGATTGTGGGTTGCTTGATGAAGAAGGTTCAGCCTGTCACCATTGTAAAAGAGTTTGTTAGTCAGGTGTTAACATGGAAATGATCGATAATTAGTTAGTCTCTATAGAATTAGAGTCAGAGTTTGGCCTGTAATAAGTTATCTCCTGAATGATAATGTTGTAATTAGAGTATTGTGATAATGAGTTAAGTTGTATTCTGCGATAGAATTACTGATGAACAGGTCCACAGAGTTAAGCCCACAGTAATACAGGCTCATACAATGTGAGGTTAACAGGTTCAGTTGGCAGTAGATATCATAAGAGGGTTGACATCTGCTGTCTTTCACATCTCCTCTTAGGTTAAAAAGGTAATCTAGGAGGGGATGTGACAAGGAAAGTGATATGTGTGGGAAATAGAAAAAATAGTGAGAGAGCGAGAGATCTAATTAACATGCACAAGGTTTCTTTTTTATAATTTCACCCAAATTTAACGTCAGTAAAAGGTGGAGAAAAAAAAACTCACTTCAAAAAGTATGGCAACTTTCATTTCTCCCCAAATTTTGGATCATCCATCTACCGAACCCAAAAATTACTATTGTTTTCTACTATTCTTAAAAGTTGAATTCTCCCCTGAAGTTATTACGGCCCCGTTTGGTTTGTGATCCGAAATTTTATTTTCGAAAATAAAGAATTAGTAGAAAACAAAAATGAAATCTTCTTTTTTTACAATATCCGAAAACATGTTTGGTTCTAAATTAAAATTTTGAAATTTGAATTCAAAAGTCAAAATTTATGTTTGGTTGTGAATTTGAAAATATGAGAAAATATTAATTTGTGCTTGGTAAAATTCATTATTCTAGATAATTAAAAATAATAATCTAATATAGTATTTTGTTATTATAATGAATTTTTATTGTTAATAAGGGAAAGAAAAATAGAAGAGAGAGATTACATGATGGAGAAAATTTTTTGATTTGTCGAAATACAAGTAATAAAATGTGTAAGAGAATAAAAAATTATTTATGAGAAAATAATATAAATAATTTCCATCAAACTAAATTGAAAAAAAAAAAAAAAAAAAACCTTTATCGAAAAGGAAGATCCTACAAATTTGTAGGATTAATGTTGATAAGATGTTGAATCATTTAAATTAGTGGTATATTCATATTCCTTCATATATTTAACAATAAAAAAACTCTTCCCTAAAAATTAATAAGAGATACAATTCGTAGATAGAAACAGACTTCTCAACTCCGAAGAAAAAATTTATAATATTCAATTTTTAATTTATGTAGTCTAACATAAATGTTTTAAGTATATTTTGTGTTCATAATTTTTTAAAATAAATTTTGAAACAAAGAAATTGACAATTTATTGCCTATGAAAATGGGTTTTTTTAAAAGTTGTTTTTTAAAATCGTTTTTGAAAATAAGCATATTTAAAATTGTTTTTGAAAATAAGTATACCAAACACATTTTAATTTTCTTTCATAGTATTTTTTGTTTTTAAAAACATGAAAATAAAAATGAATCATGAACCAAACAGGCTAAGATCTTACAAAATTTTCAAATTTTCTTGTTGTGAGAAATACAATTCCGAATCCAAATTTTTAGTAACTTACCGGAGTATCGTGTCAAGTACTTTAATCACAAGCGAAATTCAAGAATTTTTTTTTTAAAACGTGAGGGGTATAATTGAAAAATGGTACCATATACAGGACTAAATTACCAACTTTTAAATATTAGTGAGTAAACTGAAAAGTCACCTAGAAAAATGAAAAAGAAAAAGACAAAGTGATCATATCAAATAATATGGTTATTGATAGTAATTAAGTGATTAATATAAGCATAGCTCAATTAGTATAAAATTTGTACTCACAATCTCAATGTTCGAGGTTCTAATTTCCACCTAATATAGTGTCAAATAAATTGTTAGACGATTTAATATTTTTATTTATGTTATTTTGTTTTACTCCATAAGCTTTATAACATAAAGGAATAAGTAAGTATCATTTTCTTCTTTAAATTAGGGAAAATTACGCAAACGTGCACAAATATTAGTGCGTATAATTGGAAGGATTTATGAGCTTATATTGGCAGCTCTATTATCGTGTGTTTTATTTATTTTTCCTTAATATAATTCACAAAATCCAAATATTAGGAGATTTCATTCTCTACTGATTTTTCAATTCTTTATTTAGATATGTGATCCAAATATTTATATCCAAGCAAACAAATAATTTATTAAACAAACCACGTTTATTATTATTATTATTATTATTATTATGTAGAATTAACAAAGTTAAGCACAAATGTTTTTCAAACTTTAATTTGTATAGACATTAGGGAGTATCACAACCAATAAGAATGTCCCTTTCTATTCTAATTTTTTAAGGAGAAAAATCCATTGACATTTTGAACTTTCACATTCTTATCAACATGAACATTTAAAAACTTCCTTCCAAGATCTCGTATTGAAAATGGAAACAATATTGCATTACAATCCAATGTTTACCATTCTAATTCTTTTTATTTTATTTTTGTGAAGAGAAATAAGAAAGAGAATTGAATATGTTACATCTGTTTACTTATCAAACAGGTCCCGTAGCTCAGTTGGTTAGAGCGTTGGTCTTATGAGCCGAAGGTCGCGGGTTCGAGCCCCGCCGGGACCATTTTTTTATATAGATTTACATCTAGTTTTCTGGAGAATTAACAAAAATAATCTTTTCAAGTTTTATTTTGTACAATTGGCCCTTTCAAGTTTTATTTTGTACAGTTGGCCCTTTTTCTGGAAAATTAACAAAAATAATCATTTTCAAGTTTTATTCTGTACAGTTGGTCCTTTTCTAAAAATATTGTTTTTTTACCATTTCTCTTCACTATCCTCTCCGTTCCAGTCGTTCGGCCCTTTCCATTTCCCATTTCTTGCAATTTTCCTTATTTGAAGATAATTTCGGATTTTTCATTTAATCAGATTTCGATTTAGCCATTTCTCGCTCATTATTAGTTTATCTGAAATGTTGAAAAATGATTGTTTTAAATCAATGTTATGAGATCTGGCATGTTTAGCATGTAAGTTTATTTTTTAGGTTTTGATATATGCTATTTGTGTGATATTTCTTCTGTTTGAGAAACATTTTTGCATTAGAACATCATTATTTGAACAATCTTGACCCAAAAAGTTAATTTTTTTCCAAAAAAATAGAACCTTTATTTTCTAGAAAACGGTTCCTACTTGGTCGGGCTTCATACGAGGCTAACCGGGTATGATACTGAGTAAGGCTAATGAAAAGACGGGGATGAAAGTTGGGCGCCTACCCGGACGGGCTTTATACAAGCCTAACTAGGGGATAGGACCATGAATCGAGCGTTGGGGGCAGGACCGAGACCGAGAATGGGAAAGCGCACAGTGGGGCAGGACTGAGAATCGGGCGTGGGGGCAGGATCGAGTGTGGAGTGAGGGAGTATACTATTTTTTGGTCGGGTCCCATACCCGAGCAGATATATTTCAGTCAATTTCGATTATGGATTTTGGCCTGATCCATTACCTGGTCAGGCCCATCCGGTCTTAGAGGTTTTTCTTTAAAAATTATTATTTAACATTCAAGGTGCTACGTTGTGTTGACTATTAATTTATTCTGAATGTGTTTGTTGACTTTTAATTTATTTATTTATCTATTAGAGGTATTTGACAACCAAGGAGAGTTGGTTTACCATTGACAACCAGCTTTAAATATTGGTGGGGTTGAGTTGATTATTTTACCAACTCACCCTAACACTCCCCAATTCTCTCTCCATCTAATGTTTTTAATGGTTCCAACCATTGGTCTTTGTTGGTGATTACCGTTACCATACTCCGACGACATACTCCGATAACTATCTTCGGATGGCCAACTCTGACGACCAACTCTGAGCATCAGCAACCACCTCAGATGATACTCTGGCAACCAATTTTCAACAACCACCTTGGTACAAAACAACCCTGACATCCATATTTGCATAACCAACTTCGACGAAGAACTCCGGACTTACTAACCACCTTCGATGACAACTCTAGTGACTAACTCCAACGACTACCTTCGCAAAAGCAACTTCGGCGACATACTCCGACTACCACCTTTGCGTGCCTAACTTCGGCGACCACTGATAAAAATAAAAACGGTGGATTTAATTATCCACCATTTTATCACTCTCACTCTCACGCGTTTTCTCACGCATTTTCATTAATCTCCCAACTCCCTCCATTACTTTTTCATTTATCTCTCTCATGCATCTCCTCACATTTACTCCCCTTCTCTCATCTTCTCTTTTCTTTCGCCTTCTAGTTCATCTTTCTCATTTTCTCTCTTCTTTCTCCATATGGCTCGTATGTGTTTTATTTTCCCTTTTCTTTCTCAACACCCTTTTTCTCTTTTTTTATTTTCTTTCTATGACTGGTCTTTTAGATCTAATTATTCTTCTTCTATTTTATTTTTTCTTAGATCTAAAAATATTACATATGACGTCCTATTATTGTTTCACTAAACAAAAGTTCAACTATATGTTTTAAATAACCTATCCCTTGATGTTTTCAAATATTACATAATTCTAATGAAATAGTGGAATTTAAATTATGACTCTTTTTTTTTAAAAAAAAAATAATTTGTACACTAATGCAACATAATAGTAGAAAAAATAGACATCAATATTTCTAAAATCATTTCACTACTTTTAGAAAAAGGTAAATCCATATTCCACAAATTGGTAAAAAAAGACTATCTAATATTTGGGTTTATGATTTATATTATAAGATTTTGGTTTTTTTAAGATTAACATTTAAGTGTCACCCCTTCTATCTAAAACAATGCCAATAATTTCATTTGATGACACTAATCCTTTCAGTTCTTTTTAATTTTGATGGTAATTAATGATTAAGTTGAGTTTTTGAATGGAATAATCACTTCTATTTGAGTGTTTAAAAAATTGAATTCAAAATTTTATGTTATGTATATGAATACTTCGTAGAGAAATTGTTATGTTTTGAGAATAGAAAAGAATTCAAAGTTTTTTTTGTTTTTATCTTAGAAAAGTTAGGAAAATATGTGTATAGTTGAAAATTAAAATCAACGATAAAAAAAAAAAGACAATATTAATTTTATTTACAAAAACAACACCAGATACCCTGAATCAATTCTGCCCTCAAACAAAAACAATAATTACCAACTCAACTCAATTCTGCACACCACACCAAACACAGACAATGTAACTCTCCAGATAATAATTACTAACTCAACTCAACACTTTCTTTTTATCATGTGCCAAATGCCCCCTTAATGATTCGAGTGATGAATGAAACTCTATAGTTGACTTAATATATTTTGCTATGTAAACATGCAAAATATGTTATATGTTTTTTTTTTAAAGTACTTTGTGTTATGTAAAGTCATCATGCAAAATACACGTAATACCCGCCTGGGCCCTGATTAGGTCGCCCCATACCCCTTACCCAATTCTATCATCTGAAGCCCGCCCGGGTAGTTTCAAACCTATTTTCAATATATCTGGTAAAGACCGGTTGGGTATCTTAAAAAAATAGTTTTTTGTCCTCTTTTTCTTTTTTTGTTAATCTTCAAATACCTCGTTCGTTTGTAGTTCCTATACCATGAAGCCTACCCAGGTAATTTCAACCTATTTGCTTTGTACCTGGTGAAGCTCGACTGAGTATCTTAAAAAAATCATTTTTTTGTCCTTTTTTTTGTCTTGTTTTCTTTTTTAAAAAAAGATTTCAAATATGCTTCTATATGACCAAAAAAAAAAGAAGAAGAAGAAACAAGCAAACAAGCATCAATGTAAGTAAATGAATTCTAACATGAAAGAAATGATCAGACTATTGAATACAAAATGAAATACATATCTTCTTACGAAATACAAGATCACAATTTTGTGAAGTATAAGTTTTGGACTTGACGAAAAACTTTTCATTCAGGAGACAATTTGGTGAAGAGAACTTTTTGTGAAGAGAATTTTTTGTTGTGGGTTGTTAAATAATTTGGTGAATTAATTTTTGTGGAGAATTTTTTGTGAATTAATTTTGGTTGTAGGTTGGTTGTTGAATGTAAAATTAATTTGGTAGGTTGGTTGTTGAAATTTAAAAATGATGATTTAATAAAAAGGGTATAAGAGTAATTGTACATAAAAAATTTCTCATGCTTACCTCATTTTCATCATTAAAAAATAAAAAAAAAACTTTAAAAATAGGTCAAATATACAAAGTAAAATACTAAAAGGATCATTTTTGTCAATTACCCTAGTTTTCCTATCCCACTAAATGAGCGCATTTAATATATTATATAAGCGGGTTGATTTTGTTTTTTTTCATTTTAAAAATCTGCATGTCTTTTTTCTTTTTTTAATTTTTAAATATGCGTGCTATGAATTATTACTTATATGAACAAACATAATGTTCCCTACTTTTATTATTATTATTTTTGGAGAAAACATAATGTTCCCTAATTGCTTCCAAATAATAATAATAATCATCTATCATGTTCCCTAATTTAATGTAACATCTTGTTAACAAAAAAACAAATAGATATTGTAAAATTTAATAATTTTCCTGCCGAATTATTTATAAAAGAAAAATTGGATAATGGACCTTTATATCATTAGGATATGAAAAATTCTCCTTATAGAATTAAAAAAATCAACATGTAGGATAAATTAATTTTTGTCTCTAACTTCTTGATCGAGAGCACATGTTTTGACCTAGCCAATTAAACTACTCTATTCAGTTGGATTTTGAATTACGCCAAAAAAGTAACAAAGCAATAGTCCTTGATCAATGATTCCAAACATGTTTTTGTTAATATACCTTATGCCCGTTGTGAATTGAAATAAATGTCTCTAGTAGAGGTTTCCTTAAATTACTCAACATCAATGTAGCTTGAAAATTGGATCCTTCTCTATGGGTTGGAGTGTAGTCATTTGAGATGAGATGGGTTGTTGAAGGCGGTAGTTGTTAACTTTTCGAATATTTTGTATGCTCCGCCTTTAGCTGAGTTATTAACTATCTTCGAGGGTCTTTGGCTTCCTAGAAGTTTTAATGTGCCCCACATCATAGTTAAAACAAGTTATATTGAAGCCTCCAATCTAATTAATAGATATTCTCCCTCTCGGAGTGAATGCATAGGTTGGCTTTATGATATTTGAAATGTGATTAAGAAGTTCGAAGTCTGTAAAATTGCTCATGTTAGGCGTGGTTGTAATCTTTTAGCTCGCTTAGCAAAAGTGCTATTTCGATCTCCCTCTTTGAGATTTTTTAGGTTTGAGTTTATAAACACTACTTTCATCTACAAGTTTCTATATTTGCTCTTCATTTTCTACTCATGTTGTCAACAATCAAACAAAGTTTTGAAAATTAAAAAAAAACTTGTTTTTATTTTAGAGTTTGACTAGAAATTCAAATGTTTTTGTAGGAATGTGAAAATTACAAATTAGAAGGTAACAAAACATAAATTTAAAAACAGAGAATTAAAAGTAAATTCGTTATCAAATGGGACAAAACAATCACCTTTTTGTTTTCTAAAATATTCAAACTAATAGCCGAGGTTGTGGATTTATGTTGTTATTATTATTATTTTTTTAAGATTAACGTTTTTTTGTTTAATTTTGGTAAAAATATATTTTGAAATTTCAATTAGGTTTTATATTATATACAATATTTCCTTAGTTTTTAGTGTTTTTTTATTATTGTTATTATTATCATTATTTATCTTAAGTTCAATATTTAAACTTTTAACCTCTCGATAAATAATTGTGATATATTAATTTTCAGTGTTGGATAATTATAGACATTTGCGGCTAGGCCAATTATATAAATTTTACTACTATAAAATTTCTTAAAATCAATTAGATAATATTGTCAACTCGTTAAGTATAAAGCATTGCATTGCTCAAGGAAGACGGTTTTCATTATGAACATTCTAAACCACAATCAATGTTAGATAAATTACACTGTTTGGAGCGTTGAGTTGAGATAGCATGTCTAGAGTCCATATATCTATAAAGTTCATATGTCTGTGGTTGGAATAGTTTATATGTCTGTGGTTGGAATAGTTTATATGTCTGTGTTTAGGGTGCAAAGTTATTTGGATTGAGTTCATATGTCTATGTTTAGGGTGTAGAGTTGAGTTCATATGTCTGGGGTATCTAAACAATTTTTTTAACTCTAAATAATATGTTTTTATGATTACTATTTTTGTTTTGAAACTTTTTTATTCAATAATTCTATCAATCTTTGTTTGAATAAAATATTGATTGCAATTTTTTTTCTTTTAATTTTTAAATATTTTCTTTCTTTCTTTCTTTCTCCTTTGGACAATGAAAAACAATTAACTCATTACATTTATTGCAAAAATATGGTTAAATAAAATGAGAAACCAAAGAGAAATCAAAACTTTTGATTCTTAATTTTTCTCCATGAATTTCTTTATCATCTTCTTTCTCTATATTTTTACTATGTCATGTATTTTTTTTTGAATTAAATCTCTCCCATCATCTTAGCCGTCAATGAAATGTCATCACATTTCTTGAACAATTTCACTTTTAGCTTCTCTAAATTTGGAGGATCATCAGCTGAAAAATGTTCTAGAATTTTTTTTTTCATTTGATGGTTTTTGTTATATGTTACATATTTTTTAACTACATACATACTTTTCGTCTAAATATTCTTAACACTCATTTGATATATGAATTCAATTAAATATAAAATTTTAACAAATTTTTATGTATAAATATTGCACTTAATGTAGACAAAATGCTATTTTTTATATAATCAACAATCCTACAACATACTTTAACAGTCACCAATCTTATAATAGTCGAAAATGATTGTCGAAGTTGATTATCGAAGATGGTTTTCGCTAGAGTATGTAATCGAAGGTGGTTGTCGGAGCTTGAAGTTGGTTGCATGAAGGTGATATTGGAGTTGGTTGTTGAAGTTTGTCATCGGAGGTGGTTTCGAAGCTCAGAGTTGGTCGGGTGAAGGTAGTCGTCGAAGTTGATTATCGATGATGATTTTCATCGGAGTTTGTAGTTGGAGGTGGCTGTCGGAGCCCGAAATTGATGGTTAGAATTGGTCGCGCAAAGGTTATTGGAGCCTGAAGTTGGTGCCAGAGCTGTCATTAGAAGTAGTTTTCGGAGTCTAGATTTCGTCGTCAAAATTGTCATCGGAGATAGTTATCGGAACCCGGAATTGATCGCCAGAGTTGTCATCGGAGGTGATTGTCGGAGTCCGGAGTTAGTTCCCATAGTGTGATAGTGATCGATGAGTGGAGCGTTGAAAACATTAGAAGAATGGAGAGTTTGGGTGAGTTGAAAAATATACCAACTTAACTTCACTAACATTTAAAGCTGGTGGACCAAACAATGAGTTGATATACTATATTAATTCAACTTAACTCATGTTAATAAGTCAAATACCTCCAAAATTTCCCATTTAATGATCTAATGCTTTTGTTAAATTATATGCATCATATAAAATGAATCGTTCATCTTTAAACTAAATATTGTAAATTCATAATATTAAGGTCCTTAGGATTGTAACTAAAGATATCAAAACCAACCTAGTTCAATCAATTATCACAATAATAATATTTCTTTCATAAAAAAAGGAAAAAGGAAAAGATATTACAAGTCATTCTTAAATATTGTAAGTTTAACCTGAACACTAATTTATTTGAACTAAAAAGAATTGGAAAAAAATTAGGAGGATTATGTTGTTAAAATTTACATGCGGCCGATTAAAAGGGTTGTTTTTGAATATAACATAATGAATCAAAATACTTATATGATATATAAAATTTTACTATCTATCTGCGATAGATCGCGATAGACTATTATCTATGTGTATCTATATCATGATAGTCACGGATGGTAAACTATCGCAGATAGACTGATATTTTATTTACAATTTACAAATATTTTGTCATTTAAAATAACTTCCTTGATTAAAATATGTTTTGTTTTTATTTATATGTTTTAAAAATACAAATTAGTGCCTGTCCTTCCGCATGTATTACCATTTTACCTCCATGCCAACACTGAGCTAACCTTCATGCTAAAAAAAGTTCAATTTTTTATATAGCATGTCACAATAACCATCTAAAATTGTTCAAAAAGTATAAAAATGGAATAAAAACTTTTGTAAATAGAAAAACAAAATCAACATCTAGAAGAGGAAAAGTGTGCTCAGACCTGAATATGAGATAACATTGGACTCCATCTCAAAACCAATAGCAATGGGAGTTAAACTCATATATCTTGTAAAGAGGGTGAGATCCCTTAATTTTTCCAATGTGGAATCCTCAACACCAAGACTTTGATATTTGAGATACCAAGACTTTGATATTTGAGATATTAAGATCAGAGAACTTCAGCTTTGGATTGAATTAGGAGAGCTTTAAACAAGTCAAACAACCAAAATTCATTTGGTAACAAAAGATGAAACTGGCGCCGGAGGAGGAGGATGACAAGACACTTACATTGAACATGGAAAAGCAAAATCCACATTCAACTTGGAAAAAAAAAAGAGAGCGAGAGAGAGAGAGAAGAAGAAGAAATAGATGCACAGCTAATGCAAAATTAAAGTAAGCATTATTAAGAAATGGGAAAACTAAAGCCAGTAGCGGCGAATGTTACCTTGGATAATAAGAACAATACATTGAAGGCTATTGCAAATAGCGCATACAACTGAGTAAAAAGGAGTACACAGACTTCAACTCTGCCATCATCTTCATATGGCAATGAAATATGAAGGGATTGTTTTCCAAATTCCAAGGACTACAAAAAAAAAAAAGCAATGCTACAGAAACAGATACACAACTCCCTTTACCTTTACCTTCCCCTTCCCCTTCCCCTTCCCCTTTGCAGCAGATACCAAGCTATAAAGGATATTTGTTGCATCTTTCAACTCAGCAATCAGCTGCAAAAGAAATGGGGGTCTATGCAGCAGACATTATGCACTCGATTGCTTGTTTGCAGATACCGGTCATTGTGGCCTCCGGGCCGAAAACCTGTGTGAGAAGAAGGTAGTAGGTTTTCAACAAAATGCATAAACCATATCAATACTGAGTCTAAGAGCTGTAGCTCAGTTTTGTGTTCTTCAACTTCACCCCTCCGACCAATGCATACCCTTTTTGCTCTAGGAACTATACTACAATTAGTTTATAGAAGATGAAATTCCAAATCTCCAACATAAGTTGAGCCAATAAAGGGTGTCTTCTATTGCAACACAAACGGCTAACCTTCCACTCATTCTCAATCTAGAGTTCTGGCGGAGAATGGAGATTTGTTCATCCATCCTAGAATCTAAATGAAGCATTTAAAAAAAATCCTTCCCTCCAGGATGGTCTTTTGATTTCCTCTTTTTTCGATATCGAATTCACTCCAATACCCCACTTTAGATTATGTGAAGATTCAATGAATAAGCGAAAATGATTACAAGTTCTACTTGGTAGAGAAGAATTAAGAATGAAGGCGACTTACCTTGAGGGGAACTCCAAGCTCTTCTCCTAGAGCCCGCATTTTTGCGAGACCAGTCTGATAATTTGGACCACCTCTCCGAACATAGATATTCATTCTTGCAGCCTTTAATTTCGATTCCTGGTAGATAACAAAAATATTAGGCTTTCTTTAGAAGGGAAAAAAACTAAACTGAAGAACAAATCATTCTAATAGAAACTCACTTTCTCTCTTAGAGCTCGGATAATTCCATTGAAAGTAGCAGCGACATCTGTGAAATTAGCTATTCCCCCTCCAATTAGAAGGGCTCGCTTCCGCCCATCAGGGTCTGAAGTAGCACACTGAATTTCATCAAGATTCAGAATTAATTACATAGTTTCATGACAAAGAGATTATTCCCCTGACATATAGAGATGCTTGAATTGAAGGTGAGTAAACATTAATTCTCACATCAATAACAACTCGGGCATATTGCAAAACCTCCTCCTCATTTGGAGCTCCACTGTATTCTGCATAATTACCAAGCTCAGATGCATAACCCAAATCTCCCACCTACCAGGGATAGACAATGTGACATCAATAACAATGTTTTGGGCCATAATTCGTAATCATCAAAAGTCATACACAGCTTCATGCTTTCAGCTTTAGAAAAATTATTAAGTCCATGCATTGGACTAGGACCACTTACAGTATCAGCATATATAACACTAGCACCCCCTCCTGCCACCATCGTCCAAATGCGCCCCTTTGGGTTCAATACAGTGAATTTCAAGGAAGCACTTGTCTACAAGATCAGCCCACGATGTGATTAAAACTTCTGCCTTCTGTTGTAGAAATGCAAATTCTAATTTTATGCACTTCATTTTTTTCCTTTCTTTTTTAATGAGTATTTGGACTAGATTATTTATGATTCTCCCAATCTTGTGGAACAACTCCTGATTAAAAAAAATCATTATAAAAAGAAACCATACAGCATTTGTTATTTTAAATGGTTTGAACACGACTCAAAGGCATGGTGTCCTTTTAATCATCAGACAAAATCATAGTGGTTAATTTACAACTTCATATCATTATTAACCTTC
Source organism: Benincasa hispida (assembly GCF_009727055.1). NCBI lineage: Eukaryota > Viridiplantae > Streptophyta > Magnoliopsida > Cucurbitales > Cucurbitaceae > Benincasa > Benincasa hispida. The sequence goes on along the minus strand of NC_052350.1, from coordinate 60,026,417 downwards.
ATGGAGTACTAAAAAAAAAACAAAAACAAAAAAAAACAAAAAAAAACAAAAAACAAATCTCCATGGCTTTGGTCAAATATTGAGAAGTGAAAACACAGGTTATTTCTAAGCATCAATGAATACTTAAAATGAATTACCTTTTCATCTAAAGAGTGAACAAAGCTTTCTGTAGGGTTTAACACTCGACCAAAGGGCAAAGGAAATTCAATGTTTCCCCATCTGAGAATAGCATATCATAAATGAGACGCTTAAAGGATGTATTTTTTATATGGTAAATGTGAGAATTAATGAACAGGTCTTGAAGATAAGAAAACTTTTGTGAATAAAAAATGAGGCGCACGTTAGAAAATAAAAAATGTACTGAGAATATATATTATCAATTAATACTTCTTAAAATTTTTGAAGGCAGCAGTGTCATCCAATTCCCCCCTCATATCCAGTGGATATGGCTCCCCGTTCACCAGGGTAAATGGATTCATCTCCAGGAAACTGAAGTCCAGATCTGTAGAAAATTTAAGCCACTCTAGAGTCAAATGCCATTATTCTGCATTCTTTGAAGAAAAAATTGTCTGAAATTATATGGATGCATGTCCAGAAAATCTATGAAAAATAGCTATAGTATTATACTCTCATTAGACAAGGGGCACATATATGTGCCTAAGATCATCTCTAGAATATTATGAGGGTGTGGTTTCATCAGCAGATATTGTACCTTGAAATACACTGAATACACCCATTATGAAGTCACCAATTTTTCCTCGAATCTGGGAAAATACAGATCATGCGGTAAGTACAACAAAACTAGAAGCAAGAGGAAAATGGAGTGAAAATAAATTATTAATTAAATTAACAAAGTGTAAGGCCCCTAATTAGGAAAATATTGGGATAATTAGTATGATTAGTAGTAAGGGGCACTCTAGCAATTAGACAGTAAGTTTGTTAGATATTTGGGGTCATAAATAGTAGGTGAGAGTGAGGCTTGAGGAGGTGGAAAATTTGGTGAGCAATTGGGCTCTTGGGAGAGGATACTCAACCCTCTAGAATATACTGAGGATTTTTTCTTATTTCCTTTCCGTAATCGTTCTTAGCTTGATATCACTGTTGTTGATTTTCCTGAAGTAAATATATAACAAAAGAGTGCTGATCTTGTCATTTCTTGGATATTGTGTTCTTGTTGGGATTTTCTGTTTGCAGGAAGAAGAATCCTAACAAGTTGGTATCAGAGCTCGTTCTTTCTCTAGGACGGTTGGGAAAAAAGAGTTCAAAAACCAATAGAAGAGAGATTGGATGATGTTGAAAGAGCATTGAGCTCAATGATGCAGTCCATACTTCAGCGTAGCATAAAGATGGTTGGTTTCCAACAAAATGTTACAGAGATAGGAGTTAATCCCTTATAAAGTATACATCAGTAGGCCTCACTCACTTGTCATGACAGGTCCTCTCTTTTTTGTGCTCTTAGTTATCATTACAACTTTTGTTTAGGACAGAGATAGTTATCTTGGTTTTGAAGATAGAAAATTGAACTCCATAACAATTATAAATGAAACTGACCTCCAGAGGAAGTGTAGCTATCAACGGAGCACATGCCTCAAGTGTAAAAGGTTTTTCAGTTGGAAGGAAAATCGTCTTGACCTGTATGAAAACAAAACAAATAAAATTTATCACCCAAATCTCAGATGAGAAAATATGACTTTTAAGTATTGAAAAGAAGTTAGTGAAAATCCAATGCCTACTTTATCCCAGTTCTCTTCAATTTCGATACCCCCACACTCTGAAAAACTTATTGTGCAGCCGAGCCTTTCAGAGACAATAGATAGGTAGTACTCTTGATCATGGGGAACAAATGGCTCCACAATGAATGTCGTAATTGGAGCCTTGCAACCATCCATCTCAACCTATCATAAAAAGACACTCATTTTATATGAAACAGAGATAGATAGAATTCAAAAATCATGAAGGTGCAAAAGAATAATCACCTGCACTCCAAGGCGTGTCTTTACAAACTCAGCAACTTGAGCTAGATCCAAATTCAAAGCTACCAAGCCACTCTTTCCACGTTTCCCAAATAACATGTCTGGTTTCACTACCAACTTAGTGGATGACAGCCATGGTTCGTTATTTGTCAGCTCAGCGAAGTCGGTTGATTGATTTACCTATGCCACAACAAATTCCATTATATATATGTAAATGTACTAGAAAAATAGTGAAAAACAAATTGACAAGAAGTGAAACAAAATGATTAATAAATCAAATGCTCGATTGATAGATTTACAAAGTCTAACAAAAGGATGTTTATTCCAGAAATGGACAACAGAACATATTAAAAGGAGATGGGAATTAAGTGTTTTTATGCCTTCCAAACATAGAAGATAGGTAATATTAACCAAAAAAAAAAAAAAAAACACATGTTTATTGTTCTTAGCATGAGAAGAAGGAAAAACGTATTGTTACGAGATTAATTGAGAGAGAAACAATCCTCCATCCAAAACAAACAAACAAACAATAAGCAGGAACAGGAACAGGAATAAAAAGAACATCAAATCTGGTCCTCCTTTATAACTATTCAAATAGAGTATATAACAAAAAAATCAAATGAACAAGATAAAGTCCAACTTCATTTTAAACATCTAAATTTCAATTTTCATTTCTGAACTGGAAAATCCTTCCAAAACCAATGGATTGCTGTTTCCGATGAAAACAACAGATCGAAAACAAAAATCTCCACATAAACAAACCCCTATTTAAAAATAAGATCCCATCCAACATCACAAAACCGATCCAAACCAGAAAGTAATCTCATAAGAATCTCGATCAAGAAGCCGGCAGAGCAATCGAAGTTCTAACTTCTAAATCACACCCACATAACAATCAACACAATATTGCGAAAATCGGGCAGATTGGCACCAACCCACCACCAAAAACACGACGGAAATTGAAGCCAAAGAATAATCACTTGAAATTCCCGGCACATAAAGATGAAGACCGAAGACAAATCAGATGGGCACACACATAGGCATATGCATTATGTATTAACCTGAGCAGAGCAGATCTGGAGGTCGATATTAGCGAGGCGTTTGAGATGTTCCTTGAGAAGCCTCTTTGAGTCATACTCTCTGATCTTCTTCCTAGCCATTACCCACTTCCTGCTCTTCTTCCGATTAACAAGAAATTCAACGAATGTGGAAAAGAGGGGAAAATAGATGGGAAGATTAAATAGAAAGATCGAGAGAGAGCTATGAAGAAGGGTATAGACGGAGAGTTTCAACACATGGTTAGTTGAGTAGGTGACTCAATTAAGAATGATAAGTTTAAGAGAGATATTCACAGTAACTGATCGCTGGAAGACTTGCGCGCCACGATGAATTAAACGACGTCGGAGTACCTTTTTCTTTTTTCTTTTAACTGTCAACGAATAAAACGAAAATAATACTTTCTTATTAATAACGATAACTATATGGTTTGACTAAATATAATTGTTATGTTTCCTTGGAGCAAAATACACCTTTTATCTCTCATATTGATATGAGTGTCTATTTGATTTCCAAGTATCAAAAGAGGCATTTTGTTTCTTCAAGTTTGCATAATAGTTATAAATGATCCTTGGGCGTAGTTGGTCATTAGTTGATCGAGCAAAAAATGATGTTACTATGACATAGTAGAATATATTCATTTTATATTATTTGTTATGTAATTCTACAATGGTAGCTATCTTTTTTCTTTTCACCCTATTCTTTCATCTACTTCCTCCCTCAATTGTTGAGGCTCGTTTTCAGTTGTGTTACCCTTCCTCTAGGCAAACCTCGTGGGATTGATTATGAGATCCTATGTGATTATGTTTAGAAGATCAAGAAATGCATACTCTCATTACTGTGTTTTTGGGCTCTCTAATATGTCGGACTATTATTGTTCACAACAAGATAAGGTTCTTATAAGTACTTAAAGAATACCTTCCCCCTATAGTAAGATAAGGTCCATCTAAAAAGCTTAGGATGCCTCTTTCGCTCTCCCATGGGGTATAGGTTATTCGTTTAACCTTTTGTACCCTCCAACTAGGGTTTTACTCAATTTTGTTTTGTATCTCTTCTTACTGGTTCCTTTAATTTGTTGGATAACTAATGGATTGAAAATGCTATGCTTACAAAAAAAAAAAAAAACCTTTCAAAGAAAAATTTTCCAACCTAGTGCAAGTGCACATTGTCTAACAAGTACTAAAATGGGAAGAATTTCAAGTATTGTTTCTTAAGGAGCGATGATTTTAAACAAAATTTTAAAATCAAATCAAGATTTATCTAAAACATTGCAATTATACTAACCAAAAAATAATCTTAGAGAGGTGATTATTTTCTTTCTCCAATCACCCTCATCAAAATATTGATATGCTCCTAAATATCTGTCATTCTTTCTCCTATAGTGACAAATACAAGTGTGCATAGTCCGATTTTGAGCGAAACCATTGATAAAACGAACAACTCAATTTTCAACATTTTTTAACCAACTAAAATTGAATTTCTTTGGTTTTTTTTTTTTTTTGAACCAGACTTCCCTAATTCGATTCAGGTCAGTCCTGTTAAAATTTTAAAAGACTAAAAACCCAACTAATGGGATTAAATCTCAATGCGGAAGTGTTCTATCACTTTTCGTCTTTGAATTGGAATAAGAACTTCACATAATTAAATAAAAACAAATTAAATCGAGAAAACAAAATACCTCATTAAAGAACAGTTCTTCAAATTTTCAAAGCCTTCTCTTTCTCCAATATCACGAACAAACCTAGATAGCACCCAATAGGGGTTCCTCGCTATGACTCTGGCAAGGAATTGAATTGTGAGATCCAAATTGTTTTGGAAGAATTAAGGGAAGGAGAAGGAGAATTTCCTCTATGATTTAGTTTGCGAGAGTTTTTGAGAGATTGAGAATGCAGTGAGACCTTTTGTATTTTTGTGCTTTTTTTTCTTTTGTATCTAATATAGAATCACACGAATAATTCATGAGGGGAGTTAACTCCCTTCACCATACTAACTACTTCCCTACAACTATAGGGAGTTAATGCCCTTATTATTATTATTATTATTAAATATCATATATTTAATTAATGTAAAATATGAATCATATTCAAATATACTTCTCTTTTATAAGGTAAAATTTTAATATGAATTTTATTCACATTAATTTCGCTCTATAGTTTTAATATAAATCCAATTCATTTTTATTTTAATATTTGAATTTTATTCAAACATTATTCTCTCCTATTATATAGTTTTAATTATAAATCATATTCATAATTAACTATATACTATAATGTCAATATACATTATACTTTATATTAATTATATCATACATGTTTGATATATATATATATATATATACATTTCTTAAATAATTTAAACAATTCAAATGATCCCCAAACTACTTATTCCTTGTTTTATCCTTAATGAACGAGCAGGGGAACCTAATAGACCTACAAATTAGAAGCTCCAATGATTCGAGATTAAATTACTTAAATTACTTAATTAAATTAATCATCATTCATTTACTGGGGGTCACTCCACTAAAGACCCACAACTACAGTATTCGCATGTAGATATAATTTTGTGTCTATGGATATAACCAATCATCAGTAAGTTGACCCTTCACAAATTACTCGTAATTACGGATATGTCAAATTACTGTTTTGCTCTTGTAATTACCTCTTACTCCTTAAATCCAATTGATCCTCTAATGAACAACATGTTTATGGTTCTATCATAAACAAATCCCTCTTGGGCCAACAAGAGCGAGGAGCACTATGTTTAAGACCCAAGTCAAAACTTAAGAGAGAAAGTCATCTATATTCCTTAAAGGCGGGAAGGAGTGAACTCCTTCTTGTGTAGCTATGTTCCCAGCTTCCTACTTGGACAAATCCCCAAATGGTAAGCTTATTGAGTCGGCAACACAAATCACTCTCACTTATACAAACCAAATGACTACCTTCATAGACAGGAGTCCATAACTCACTTAGAATTGAGATCGAGTTACTTATGGTTATCCTATGAAATGTTAGTCTTTTCAATCAACGGTGTTATAAAGAAAGATTAAACATTTTATGGTCCGGTCTTATAAAAACTTTTTTGTATATGATACCTCCACTTGCATGTCTCCACATGAAAGATTGGATCAAATCGTTTGTAATGTTGGGGTTGATGCCCTAAAGTCTCTCCATATATATATCGTATATATGATATTTACTTCACATCTTGCATTTTGCTCAGTTGCATGTTTTATTTTCCTTACCACAAACCAATAAACTTAAATTCCCTGGTTATCTGTATGTAACTCAAGCATGTATGTGGTGACATACAATTAGATCATGTCTTGAGTGCTAACCAAAATGATCTGTAGTATATGGATATAGGAGGGAAACCTTATCCTGGTAACGCTACGGATGCAGCTCGCTTTGTGGAATGGTCACAAGTGTTGTGACTTGTCACAGATGGCAAAACGGTAATTTGGCCTAGCTGTACTTACGAGCATCTGTGAAGGGTCATCGTACTCATGATTGGTTATATTCGATGGACACAAAAATATATTTGTGGTAAGAAGAGTTCAGTTGTTGGTCTTTAGTGGAATGCCTGGAAGTTACCAAATGGTGGATCTCATGGCTAAAGAGTTTAGTTAGCTATTCACGTACTGTTAGAGCTTCGAGCCACAGGTCCATTAGGTCCCCTGGGTAGCTTGGATAAAGTCGAGAATCAGTGTTCGGATTAGTTTGAAATGTTCAAATTGACAAGAGGGAGTGATTATATATGATATAATTAGACTGGTTAATTATATAAGATATAATTGGCTAAATGTATGAGATACATTATTTTGAAGGAAATTAGAATAAATATGATTTATATCAAGTGGAGGAGAAACTACTATAGTAGATATGTGATATCAAACTATAGGGTAAGAATATAATATGATTATATTCATTAATTATTAAAGTGGTTAATTATGATATAATTGGCCGTATTATTCTCCTCAATCGTGCGTTAGTGGGAGTAGCCGCATTCGGTTATGTTAACCGATGAATAAAATGAAGATTGTTTTCATTTGGCAAAAAGTTCAAAAATTCATAATCGGTGTGGAAACGTAAACGATCGCCTAGCTTAAGAGCCTATACGATAGAGTCTCATCGCCTAAATGATCGCACGCCTTTCCCTAAATGATCGCTTAGCTTTCCTAAACGATCACCTAGCATGCCGCATTTTCTAAACGATCGTATACCTTTTACTAGACGATTGCTTAGTAAAACCTACATGATCGTGTAGCTTTGTCTAAAGGATAAGCATTCTACTATACGATAGCTCTTTCTCTCCCAATTGCTTGTCGTCTACACTACCAGCTTTTTCTCCTACCTCTACCAAATTCACCAAAGACCACACTTTAGATTCTTACTCCGAGAATACCAAGGGCTTCAACTGGTGGTGTCGTCCCTGCTGCTTACTCGTTCGTGCTTGTACGTATTGCTGCCGTTCGTGTTGACAATCGTGCTGCCACAGCCGACTGATTTGTTGGGCGATAGAGTTTGTGTAATGGTTCTTCCGCTGCTTTGAGTATGATGTTTGAAGAGAGTCTTCAACTGGTATGAGAACTCTTTCCATTGTGTTTTACTTATCGAAGCATGTCGTTAATTAGTGTTAATTTGCATAATTATCTGTTAGAATGTATGTGTTGTATTTCAGTCACAATGAAATCAGAAAGATTCGAACACGCTCGTGGATGCTCTTCGTTAAGAATTCCTTCAATTGGTATCAGAGACAAGTTATGATATTCTAATTTCATTGTCGCAACGAGTTACATATGTATTTTTGGTAGGTGCATATCTGCTTTGTTTAATCGTTAAATTGCTGTGGATGTGCGGATTACTGGAGTGTTCTAGGATGTTAGCCTCGGTTTGATTTAATTCTTTTACATTTTTGATTGATTGTAAAGGCCCCTGCTTTTTAGGCATTAATAATCGTTATCGAGTCTGCATTTCAAAGTCAGTTTGAGCTTTGAGTCATTCGTTAAGAAGATCAGAGCAAGAGTTACAGTTCTTCGAGGAATGAGACGATCAAGGGTTGATCGGGTCGTGTATATGATGGGGTAAGCGATCGCTGAGTATTGGATCGTGTAGATGATGGGATTCTTAAACATCGTTTAACGCACACGTGCACTAGACGATTGTTTAGCTTAGCAAGCTTCATCACTTAGTAACTAACTAAACAATCGCTTAGCAACGCATGGTAAATCATTTACCTTTCACCTGTTAAGCGATCGCCTAGACGATCAGGCTTCAAAACCTTGTTGTCCTCTAAGTGATCGTTTAGCTTTTGCGCCTATCGTTTATTGCACGTTGGGTGATCGTCTACCTTCGGTGTTTACTACACGATGGAGTCCTCCTTGTGGTTCCAGATCCGATTCGCCTGCGAACTGGTTTGCTCGATGGAAAATGTAATAGATAGGGTTATTTCATTCCGATTTTTTGTAAAGGCTCATCCCGGTCCATTAATCCTTTGTTTAATACATGTGGTTAATGGTTTTTATATGTCATATGGTATGCTCATATAGTAAATCCCACCTTAGGTTATGCATTAGTCATACATCATCTCTTTATTGTAAATGTTATAATTTAGAGAAGCGTGTTTTAATTATGTAAGAGCATGTTCATGCATCATATAATATAAGAGTTATATTTATGCATGCATAGAAAACATTGACATGCATTATCTTTATAGTATAATTGTTATAGTATGAGGGTGAATGGAAAGCATGTTTTGCTTGGTTATTACGAGTATATATAAAAGTTATGTATAGTAATGACCCGACATTGCATGAAGCATGACACATAGGTTACTTTATAAGTGTTATAAACACCTAGTTGTGCGCGATGTATTTTAGTTGTTTCTTTTTAGAAGTTAAAGAGAAATTAGAACTAAAAACAATAAGAAAGACATGCATGCTCACTTAGGTTTAATTCATGGTTTTAAAATGTTTAAAACTTATATGACATAGACCTAAGATCATGGTTCTAATATGATTAGCAACCCTAAGGCTTTAATCTTTTAATTAGTTTAATAAGATTAAATTGACTAATAAAAGGTTAAAGTGCAGCAAATCTATCTATAAGGGACCTTTTATCTAAGGTGGGTTATGTCTAGGTTGGGGTATTTAAGTTGACGGAAATGTAACTGGGAACTTACCTGGAAAGGTGAATTAGATAGATTTGATGCATCCATGCAAGTTAAGGACAATCCATTAAAGTGTTTAAATGTGACTACTTAAACTTGTTCATATTTCATAGACAAACGTTATTTATGAGCGAGAATTAAAAAGAGACTTAGACTAAAATCAGTAGCCGGATTGTCTAGGTTAATGAACCCCTAGGTAGAACATTCAGTGTGAGGTACTTGGGGCATGAGATGCTTCACTTAAACCTTTTAGGTTTCTCTTAAATAGTCCACACCGTGAGATCTACCCTCGGCCTCGAGGCACCTTTGGCATGTCCCCTTAACGAATGATGTTTAGGTAGGTCAATATCAAGGTGGATGATGAGAGTGTTCATAGTAAGTAGGAGCAGGAAGTGCGATAGCATATCCCTCGGTCTCCCTTGTTGGATTAAATAAAGTTACTACACATCGCCTCGAGGCATTCTGAGAGTGTCCCCCTAAAGGATCGCAGTTTTGCGCATTTCTTTATTTGATCTTCTATAAGAGGATAAAGTTGTTGGGATTGGTGTTCTAATTCTCCCGGAGTCTTGTTGTTTTGTAAAGATACACATTGTTTGATGAATAAAATAATTGTTATTTAATTCTGGCATTTACTCATATCCAATAAACAAAACTCCTTGGTTATCTTATGTGAACTTAAGCTATGTGATATACAAGTGGATCATGCCTTAAGTAATAACCTAAATAGGTTTGTAGTATAAGGTTTAAGGTGGGATACCTGATCCTAATGACACTACGGATACGGCTCGCTTTGTAGAGGTTTGCAAGTGTTGTAAACTACTACAGATGGTAGATCCTGACCATTTATGTGGAGATGTATGAGCTGGGGTATCCTGTACAAAGAGTTTTTATAAGACCTGGACCACGAGATAACTAGACTCTGTATATAACGTTGTTGATACTAGAGGCTTACATCTCACCTAAACGACCATAGATGACACGACCTCAATCTTGAGTGTTTTGGAAACTTCTGTCTTTGAGGGCGGTCCTTTAATTAGTATGGATGAGAGTGGCCAGATTGCCAACTCAACATGCCTACCTTTTTGGGGACTTGTCTGATCTAGGAGCTAGGAACTCAATCCACAAGATGGAATTCACTCCTTTCCTGAAGCAGGTATAAGTAGAGAGATTGCTCCCTTAAGGGCTAATTCCAGGGCTTGAACATAGTGGCCACAACTTCTCTTTGAAAGAGAAGACTCAGTCATAGTAGGACTATGACTTATGTTCATTAGAAGAATCAGTGGTACTTAAGGAGTTAGATGTAACTACAAGGGCATAATGGTTATTGGCCCAGCTGTACTTATGAGCGATCTATGAAGGGTTATCACACTTCTGATTGGTTAAGATGGACACATAATATATCTATGGTAAGAAGATTTCATCTGTTGGTCTTTAGTGAAGTGCCTGGAAACTAACGAATGGTAGATCTCGTGACTAAAGAGTTCAGTCATTAATTTACGTACCGTTGGAGCTTCGAGTTATAGGTCCATAAGATCCCCTTGGTAACTCAATGGATTCAGTTGAGGATCACTTCTTGGTGTTGATTTGAAATGTTCAAATTGACAAGAGGTATTTTGATTATATATGATATAATCAGTATGATGTATGAGATACATCTAGTAGAGGATTGATATACATGAGATTTACATTAAATACCATGGAATAGAAAAAGAACTATGGTTTATATGTTTCATGAGATGAAATATTAAAACTATAGGTTATAAATATAATATGATAAGTTGGTTATCATTTATATTTATAATAATATTAATTATTGGATAATTAAATCTTTTTCTCTAATAACCAATTGAATGGGAGGTTATTGGTGGTTCATGGTAACCATGAGATAAAAGGAAAATTGTTTTCCTAATTTTAGTAAGTTTTTACAAAAGGTTGAAAATTTGTTTTGAGATTTCTCTCGCAAAAAGAAACTCACGAAAGCTTGTCAAGTGAATACAGGTTTACTAAACGACTACTTGAGCAAAGTAAACGATTGTGTAGTGTTTTGTAGGCGACAGACACTGAGCTAAATGATCGCTTAGCTTTTGCTAGACGATCACTTAGCTTTCGCTAAACGATAGAGCATCGACCTATGCGATAGGTTTCTATCTTTTCCCACTTGTCCAATCGTGTACACGATTGTTCATTCCTTCTTCATCTGCCTCATTCCAAGTCCACACAGAGCCCACCCTCTGCATTCTCACACCGAGAATACCAAGGTAACCTTCTTGGTGGTGTCATACTTAACTCGACCCCGTCGAGGTTCTGTGGAGGTCATTCGTGTTCTTGCTGGGGTGTTCGTGACCGACAATCACTGAGGATGAGCGTAAAGTGTTCGTGCAGTGTTGTGGTCGTGTTGTTCGAGCGTTCGAGGTTGCTGTGTTCGTGAGTTCATGAGCAAGAATCATGGGACGAGTCTATAAATTTCCGTAGATATTTCTTCTTGTTCATTTTAGTTGTTCATGCTATAATTTTTTTATTGATTGCATAACTGTATGTTTTGTGTTCGATTGCAATTGTAATGTTCATACATGATTGTAATTTGGAATGATCTATTCCGCTGCTCATGGAAATCCTCGTTCGATTTCCTTCAAAAGTAACTTAGTCTCTTTTCCTAATTTGCTTCTTCCCTATGGTGGGCTCATTAGGGCAAGACTCTGGTACCAAAAGCGAGGGGTCACACTTACGCGAAATTGTTAAAGGTTAACAGTTTTGGAACGAATCAAGGGTGGTTGTTAGGTTCAGTTCCAAGAGTTGTTCTGCCTATGGTTGAGAATGTCTCATCCCAGCGAAGGGGCATCTGATATCCACCAGTGACGTTCGTCCTGCCTCACTAGGGCATCATTGCAAAATAGTAGTTTTTCACTTAGGGTACTTGAAAACTGTTTTGCAAAACTAATTGGTTAAATTTGGTTTAGCAAAATCTAATAAAGTTTATTTGTATTTTCAGCAAACACTTTTCAAAATGGCAACAACCACGTATGCTTTTGCTTAGTGCCAAAAATTACTAACAACAATTTTTCGCAATGAAAACACTGATCATGACAATCCTAATCATCGAGATCTCATGTTCGCCCTTACGGAGGTCTGTCCTTCTATTCCAGCTCCAAATGCCGCTCGAAATGTTCAGGAGGCATACGAGTGATGTACATGGGCGATGAGAAGGCTCGAGCCTACATCTTTGGCAAGTCTTTCTGAAGTCTTGGCCAAGAAACATAAGCCTATGGTCTCAGCGCGTGAGTCATGGAGTCCCTGGGGGGATGTTTAAGACAACCGTCTGAACAGCTTATACGTGAGGCTCTTAAATATATATTCAACTCCAAAATGGAAGAAGGCACCTCTATTCGTGACATGTGCTTAACATGATGGTCCATTTTCATGTAGGGCGGAGTTGAGTGGGTCTACCATCGATGAGGGCAGCCAAGTTAGCATGATCCTGCATTCTTTACCGAAGAGCTTTCTGCACTTTGTTAGCAATGTGATTTTTAACAAAGTGAAATATAACCTTACAACTCTCCTTAATGAGTTGCAGACCTACCAATCTTTACTGAAAAGTAAGGAGAGGAAGAAGGGTGAGGTAAATGTTGCTTCATCCTCCAGGACGTTCCATAGAGGTTCGACCTCAAGGACAAAGTTTGCACCTTCTACTTCTAACTCTACAAAGGGAAAGAAGAAGAAGGGTGGTAAGGGAAAAGGGAAGGCGCCTGCTATTCTGCAGCCTGTCGCCCCAAGAAGGCGTCCACCAGTTGAAAAAGGAAAGTGTTTCCACTGCAATAAAGATGGACACTAGAAGAGGAACTGTCCTTTCTGGCTGAAATAGAGGAAGGCCGCCAAGGCTAAAGCCAAGGCAGATAAAGGTAAATATGATTTACTTATACTTGAAACTTGTTTAGTGGAGAATGATGATTCTGCCTGGATAATTGATTCGGGCGCCACTAATCACGTTTGTTCTTTTTTTTAGGGGATTAGATCCTGGTGACAGCTGGAGGCTGGTGAGATGATGCTGTGAGTAGGCACCAGGCATGTCGTCTTAGCTGCGGCAGTGGGAGGGCTCCAGTTAGCTTTATAGAATAGGTTTCTAATTTTGAATGATGTATATATTATTCCCGAACTTAAGAGGAACCTTATTTTTGTAAAGTGTTTATTGCAATGTAAATACAATGTTTCTTTCAATGTGGATAAAGTGTTTATTCATAAAGATGGTGTTATTATTTGTACAGCAAATCTGGAATCTAATTTGTCTGTGCTAAGGCCGTTACTATTAATTCCCTCTATAACACAAAATTGTTTAAAACCGTCGTAACTCAAATAAAACGTCGACGTAATTCTCCAAAAAAATTGCCCATCTTTGGCATCTTCGTTTAGGGCACATCAACCTCAATAGGATTGAGAGGTTGCTGAAGAATGGACTTCTAAGTGAGTTAGAAGAAAATTCTTTACCAGTGTGCGAGTCTTGCCTTGAAGGTAAGATGACTAATTGACCTTTTACTAGAAAAGGTTATAGAGCAAAGAAGCCTCTTGAGTTAGTACATTCTGACCTTTGTGGTCCTATAATGTGCGAGCCCGAGGTGGTTATGAGTATTTTATCAATTTTACTGATGATTACTCTAGGTACAGGTATGTTTATCTTATGCAATGGAAGTCTGAATCCTTTGAAAAGTTCAAAGAGTTCAAGGCTGAAGTTGAAAACGCATTGGATAGACGGATTAAAACACTTCGATTGGATTGAGGTGGAGAGTTTTTGGACTCAGGATTCCAGGACTATTTGATAGAACATGGAATCGTTTCCCAACTCTCAACGTTGGGTACACCTCAGCAAAATGGTGTAGCGGAGAGGAGAAATAAGAGCTTGTTAGACATGGTTCGCTCGATGATGAGTTACGCTTCCTTATTGGACTCGTTTTGGGGTTTCGCAGTGGAGACTGCCGTATACATACTTAACTGTGTTCCCTCTAAGAGTGTTGCGAGAACACCTCTAGAGTTGTGGAACGGTTGTAAAGCTAGTTTACGTCACTTCCATATTTGGGGTTGCCCTACACATGTGCTTGAGACTAATCCTAAGAAGTTGAAACCACGATCGAGGTTATGCCTCTTTGTAGGCTACCCCAAAAGTACATGATGTGTTATTTTATTAAATGGAATTGTGGATGATATGCATTGATGGATTGTGTTGTACACTCAAGTTTTCCCAACAGAATTCAAGTGTAAATTCCTCCGAGTTTCTTGGTAAGTCCAGGGTCGAACATAGGGACTTGTGAAAATGTTTGCATTGGTGATTTTGATGAAGACTTGCGGTAACCAGTTAAATGAATAAATCATTGGGTTTGTTGTTTACGTTAATGAAAATAAATAACGAATGCGGCAGAGTTTGAAAAGAGTTGGTAAACGGGAAATACGATGAATATGCAGTGAACGAGTTAAGAAAAGTTTCGGCTAACACTCCCTAGAATGCGTCCATGCTTTGCGATCATGCAACATGCATACAATAGTAAACCACCTCTCGGCGTGAATGCTACGGCTTCTAAATAAATATGCGATAAGTCTACAGGGTTTACACATAAATCTCTATCTCTATTTATGCGATGACAACATGACATTCACACAAATATGCGACCACATAACATCACTCCCATTCCTACTAGGATGCATGCGATGCAAGTTGACAAACAGAGCTTATCTCTAAGTCCCTATTTCTTGTTTATGCAAACCTAATCTTGCTCTTTCGAGTTCAGATTTTAACCTAGCTATTTTGAGTCATTAGGTTCTTTCTTTAGAATCTCTCTCGTGTAACTCTAAAGGGTATTTTGCACAGCATACAACAAGACAATCGCAAGCGATGAACTTCCTAGGTCATGTTTGCTTAGTTCTTCTCAACCCATTCAACTAGTTTAGCTATTCATGCGTATTAAGAGAGTGAGCAGATGTAGAAATAGAACTTCCATTGAATAAATATGAGATGAAGTACAAATTAACAATGCAAGTATAGTAAAGAGTATGGTAGCAATTTCTTGCTGCCAGGCGTTTACACTGTTTCTACTTGTGCTCTAAAGATATTCTCGCTCTCACGAGAGTCGGCCCACTCTCTACTCTTACGCCCCAAGGTTCTCTCTCGAGCTGGCCTAGGCGATCTCCGGCGTCACCACTCTTCTCTTGCTCCACCGTAAAATGTAAAAGAAAACTACGAACAGAGCACTTGGTATTTATAAGGCATCAAAGGTGAAAGGCGGCTTCTCTCTCCCGGTTGTATAGATGGGACACCTTTAATTCCTGATTGACGCACCGGATGATTGTTACCGATAATGCTGAATGTACTTTGTGACCGTTATCGGCTTGTCAACTTAATTTAGATCCAACTGTTGTTAGCTTTCTATCCCATCGATCTTAATTGTCCTTTCGTCCGGATTCGTCCACCATGTTGCGGTGATTCTTCTTGGGCGAATGTTTGCGAGCACGATCAACGCAAAGTCTTGCGAGGAAGTTGCACTCGACTAATGTGTTCCTATGATCGCAATCTCTGCATTGCGTTAATGCATATTCTACATAAAAATGTAAAGATCAACTGCTCTAATGCGTTGGACGCATGCGATCATAATATTATAGAATTTATGCTTGATGGACGCAATTTAACATATTTCATCAACACAATCCAACATTGTTTAAGAACTTAGCACTATAATAATGTGTATTTGTGTCCGTTATCACACCCCCAAATTTAAACAATGCTTGTCCTCAAGCATAAACTAAAGATTCTTTTAGCAAGTTAACCGCAAAGTTTTCTTCCCAAGATTTCTCAAGGATACTTCATTCAAATCCCATATACCAGAATTTTCTTAAGATGGAATTCACAAGATGGAATTCACTCCTTCCCCAAGGCAGGGGTAAGTAGATAGATAGCTCCCTTAAGGGTTAATTCCAGGACTTGAACGATTTGGTGCCACACACCTTCTCTTAGCCTTAGAGGTGTTCATACATAGTTGGACTATGTTGTTTTGTTCATTAGAGGAATCAGTGGTACTTAAATAGTGAGATGTAACTACATGGGCAAAACGTTAAATTGGCCCAGCTGTACTTACGAGCATCTGTGAAGGGTCATCGTACTCATGATTAGTTATATTTGATGGACACAGAAATATATCTGTGGTAAGAAGAGTTCAGTTGTTGATCTTTAGTAGAATGTCTGGCAGTTAACGGATGGTGGATCTCGTGGCTGAACAGTTTAGTCAACTATTCACGTACCGTTAGAGCTTCAAGCCATATGTCCATTAGGTCCCCTGGGTAGCTTTAATAAAATCGAGAATCAGTGTTTAGGTTAGTTTGAAATGTTCAAATTGATAAGAAGAAGTTCAATTATATTGATATAATTGAACTGGTTAATTATATATGATATAATTGGCTAAATGTATGAGATACATTATTTTGGAGAGAATTAGATATAAATATGACTTATATCAAGTGGAGGAGAAATTACTATAGTAGATATGTGATATCAAATTATAAGGTAAGAATATAATATGCTTATATTCATTAATTATTAAAGTGGTTAATTATGAGATAATTGGCCATATTATTCTCCTTAATCGTGCGTTAGTGGGAGCAGCCACATTCGGTTGTGGTAACCGATGAACAAAATGAAAATTGTTTTCATTTGGAAAAAAGTTAAAAAATTCGCAATTGGTGTGGAAACATAAACGATCGCCTAGCTTGAGAGCCTATATGATAGAGTCTCATCGACTAAATGATCGCACACTCGCGTCTAAATGATCACATGCCTTTCCCTAAACGATCGCTTAGCTTTCCTAAACGACCGCCTAGCGTGGCGCGTTTTTTAAACAATCGTATACCTTTTATTAGACGATCACTTAATTAAACCTACACGATCGTGTAGCTTTGTCTAAACGATAAGCATTCTGCTATACGATAGCTCTTTGTCTCCTACTTGCTTATTGTCTACACAATCAGCTTTTCCTCCTACCTCTACAGAATTCACCAAAGACCACACTTTGGATTCTCACTCCGAGAATACCTAGGGCTCCAATTGGTGGTGTCATCCCCGCTGCTTACTCGTTCATGCTTGTACGTGTTGCTGTCGTTCGTGTTGATGATTGTGCTACCGTAGCCGACTGAGTTGCTGGGCGATAGAGTTTGTGTAGATGTTATTCCGCTGCTTTGAGTTCGACATTTTAAGAGAGTCTTCAACTGGTATGAGAACTCTTTCCCTTGTGTTTTACTTATCGAAGCATGCCTTTAATTAGTGTTAATTTGCATAACTATCTATTAGAATGTATGTGTTGTATTTCGGTCACAATGAAATCGGAAAGATCGAATGCGCTCATGGATGCTCTTCGTTAAGAGCTCCTTCACTTTTGAGTCTGCAATAGCACTATTATTGTCACAATACATTGTGATAGGCAGGTGCATATCTGGAACTACTTCCAAATCAGCCAAGAATTTGCATAGCCATACTTCTTCTTTAGTAGCTTCACATGCAGCCATGTATTCCGTTTCCATTGTGGAGTCAGCAATACAACTTGCTTAATGCTTCTCCAAACTATAGCTCCTCCATTAAGAGTGAAAACTAATCCTGAAGTAGATTTCCTGGAATCTACGTCAGTTTGAAAATCAGAATTAGTCTATCCTACGTTAGTCTGAAAATCAGAATCAGTGAATCTACGTCAGTATGAAAATTAGAGTAGCCGATTCGACCGTTTTTCTTGAGGTCATGTCTAGTTTAGCCTCAAAAGGTTTTTGGCTGGTCCGGTTCAGGCTATTCTGGTTCAGTTCAAGTTGTTTGGGTTCGCTTTGGAGCGGTTTGAGCGATCTAGAAGCGGTTTTGAAGCTGTTACTGGCTGTTTTGTAATAATTAGTCTTTTGTTTGCTTGTTTATGCCAAAACTAAAACCATATCAGTTTGTATTTAATTATTTATGCATTTAATGTAAATTAAATAAATCTCGTATGAGCATGCAGTATGCCATGCAGATTTAAAATCCTGCCATAGGAAGCATGTTACATGCATTGAAAGTATGTTATAAAATGTTATAATATATAGTATGCATGTAGGGTTTCTTTTATTTAATATAGTTGTTATATTAAATATTAAATGCCTTTGATATATGTTGTGGATGTTTAGCATGTCTAAAATTTTGTAAGTTGTTATAAAATTGTGTTAGACGTTTAAAATCTATAACAAAGAACAGTTGCATACTCACGTAGGTTAACCACTCGTTTTAATAGTTAAAATAGATCGTTAAACTTGTAAAACTCGAGTTACAAACTCAACCGGTATATAATCCTGTCGAAGGCTGAAGGTATTTAAGTTGACAGTCTACGCAACACCTTCTACCTGGGGATTATGGCCAAATTATTAAGCGTTGTTAACCGGTTTTATGAGCAATACTTGAGCGATGTGAGGTATTAAAATGGTTTATCACCTAGACATCGTAGGTTTAAATCCATTTATAAGTGTTATACTTGGATAAACCACATAGACTTAGGCTAGTTTGTTTAGCCAAAATGAACCTAAGTATAAATTTACCCAATTAATAGAACACTTCAGTGGGAGTTT
Source organism: Benincasa hispida (assembly GCF_009727055.1). Lineage (NCBI taxonomy): Eukaryota > Viridiplantae > Streptophyta > Magnoliopsida > Cucurbitales > Cucurbitaceae > Benincasa > Benincasa hispida. The sequence goes on along the minus strand of NC_052350.1, from coordinate 60,007,620 downwards.
AACAACTTCTATATGATAAAGTTATTAGAACACTTCAGTGGGAGATTAATAACATACGATACGTTAATTTTAGCTCTCACGTCCCTAAGAGTTTACAATCCATATTAAAGCGGTTCTTCGGGTTACCCTGGGAGTGACCTCCATACGGAAAGTATTTTTTAGCATAAATCTAGATTTCGGTGAATAAGGGGAAGTTGTTCAAACATAAATCAATTATATGATATATAGATTTCAACTGCCACGTCTCCACTTAATTTACACCGTGAGATTCTTATGAAGTTTCATGTCACCCTAGGAGTGACCTCCATACAGAAAGTGTTTGTATGAGTCCATAACAAAGTAAACAGGGGAAGTTATTTATAGTAAGTAGATGAAGGATATGTGTCAACATATCCTACGGTCTCTTCCGTTAGTTTGGACCGTGAGATTCCTATGTTGCGCCTGCTAGTTTGCTTTAAGCGGCCATTGCTAGTCATTTAACGACGGCTATACCCACGGAGGGTTGTAACATAGGATTCAGAATAACTCAAACTCCAGAAATGGATAGTAATTCTTAGGTCCATTCTCAACCTTGACTCTCCATTTCGGTAGCATAGTTGGGGCTAACCTCTGACGTCTGAAAACGGAGGGTTACATTTACAAAATTATTAAAGTGTTAGTAATTTCTAACCAAAAGCGGTAGCTAAATGACTATCGAAGTTATTCTAGAGATAGTATTTAGTCAAGAATGTCTTGTTGTAGTATCATTGCAAAAGAATAAATCTTGGGTATATTATTACTTTGCTAAAACTTGATTGGATTTAAAAGCAATTCACTTATAGAATTTGTTTATAATTTCAAAATGACGAGTTCACTAGTACAATTGTTGGCATCTGATAAACTGATAGGGGATAATTATGCAACCTGGAAATCAAATTTGAATACTATACTGGTGATAGAAAATTTACGGTTCGTCTTAACAGAAGATTGTCCTCCCGTTCTGAGCTCTAACACAATCGAACTGTTCAGGATACGTATGATAGATGGATCAGGGCAAATGATAGAGCCTGTGCTTATATCCTCGCCAGCATAGTTGATGTTTTGGCAAAGAAACATGAGGATGTAGGTACTGCCAAAAAGATTATAGAATCTCTACAAGAGATGTTCGGGCAACTGTCCTTCTCCCTAAGGTATGATGCTATAAAGTACATTTACAACTGTCGAATGAAAGAGGGGGCCTCTGTTCGTGAACATGTCCTAGACATGATGGTCCACTTTAATGTGGCGAAAGTAAACGGTGTTGTTGTTGACGAGAGAAGTCAAGTCGGTTTTATTCTAGAATCTCTTCCAAAGAGTTTTCTGTAGTTATGCACGAATGCACTCATGAATAAAATTGAATACAGTTTGACTACTTTGCTGAATGAGCTACAGGCTTACCAGACTATGTTAAGAACTAAAGGTCTAAAATCAGAAGTAAACGTTACTACTGCTGAGAAGAGAAGAACGTCCTACAAAAAGCCTGATGTTGCTTCCTTTTCATGGAATAAGAGTGTTCCTGCTAAGAAAAGCAAAGGGAAAGAGAAGAAGGAACCCACTGGAAATAAACGCAAAAACAATGCTACAGACAAAGGAAAGTGTTTCCACTACAACGAAGAAAGGCATTGGAAGAGAAACTGCCCTCAGTACCTTGTTAAGAAGAGAGCAGAGAAAGCAAAACAGGCAAACTAGTTCCTGAGGACCGCTTGCTCAGCTTAACCAGTGGGAGATGTTGCTGCCTAATGATAGTCTTACTTGCTTTTGTTATCTTGTAAAGAACAATATATATATATTTTTGTTGTAAATGAAATGTTCATTTTCCAAAATTATGTTTGTTCTATCTCATAGCAAATTCTGTTAAGAATCAAACTAGTTAAAAGCCATTTGCAAATATTCGGATATTTAAAATAGCTAGAAATCATTTAGATCAAAGTATAGAAAGTTTAAAGATTTCTAGATCTATTTAATTAACACTGTTGATAAAAGTTGTTAAGTCAGGTCAGATGCGTCTTACTCAAAGAGTTGAGAGTACCTCAATGTAGTGGGAGGAAAGTATGACTTCCTAGTCATTATTGAGAATAAGATGCATTTCCTATATAGTTTAATAAGAAGTCTATTGTACACTAATATGTTTACAAAGATTCTCTCAGCTATAATGTTTAAGAATCACCTAGTAAGACTAGGAATACTAGGTAAATAACCTAGGGCAAGTGGGAGAAATATTGAGTATGGGATACCGAATGGTAAACCATGGGAATGATGTTGAATGGACACCAGCAGGCAGCAGAAGGGAATCAGGATCCATAAGCATTCTAATTTATTAATTTTTGTTGAAAATAAACATGCTAAAAACAGAGTTTAATGGGTTTCAAGAACATACCTTGGCCAAACCAACAAAATCTCTATTTCCAGCTGCAAAATCCTCTGAATCCTTGTGTAGACCACTACAAGATCTTCCCTACTATTCTCTTGGCGCTTTAGATTGAGTTGTGGGACTCAAAATAAGCTGGAATCAAAGGGAATATGGGGAAAGCTCACTGAACCAACCCATTGAAGAACACCTTCTTCATCCGAATTTTTCAGCAAAAATTTAGTCGGTTTTTTTTTTCATCTTCTTCACTCCAAACTCTTCAATATATTGTAGACTATCATGCAAAGAGATGTGCTGCATGGGATGTAGCTCATGCTTGGAGTAAACTAAAGGAGGAGGTGATGGGTTCTTTGTAAGCTAGTTGAAGATGAACTTTGAAAAACCCATTTTCAAGTTTTGTGTAATTTTTCAATTTCCAAAATCTATTTTGATTTTAAAATCATGTTTTATTTCTAAAATAAAAATTTATTAATTTTACAAATTAATTTTATAATAAATAATTATTTAAACAAATTTAAATAATTCTAATTAATTTAATATCCAATATTAAATTAATTTTTACACAAATTCATCTTCATATATTTAAATCATATTTAAATATATTTTCTCCAATTTCGTTTAATTCTAATTTGAACATTTCAAATTAACTTATCACGCTACTCTAGAGCTAACTCCTTGTAACAACTATAGAGCAGGCCGTATCCTATAGTGTTACCAGAATAAGGTACCCAACTTTATCCATGTACTATAGATCATTTTGACTATTTACTCGAACCTGATCCACCTTTATGTCTCCACATAAAGTTCAAGTATTCATCCATAGTCAAGGGACTTTTAGGTTATATTGGATTTCTATTCAAGTAATAGATCTATTCAATAACACCTTTATTGAATTTTCAGAATAAGCTCCATTGTTTACATACCACGAGTTTTAGGACATAAAACCCAATAAACTCCCACTTGGACTAAAACTCCAGTGGTAACTTATACATCCGATATATAAGATAAAGTTTCTGACTTTTATAGTGAAATACAATAAACTAGGGCATCCCATACCCATCTTTTACCATTCAGTATCTCTATACCCGATATTTCTCCCACTTGCCCTAGGTTATCTGGTATTCCTAGTCCTACTAGGTAATTCTCAAACATTTTAGCCAAGAGAATTATTGTAAACATTTTTGTATACAATAGGTTTTAGATAAAACTATAAGGGGATTGCATATTAATCTCAATTATGGCCAGGAAGCACACTTTCCTCCCACTACATTGAGGTACTCTCAACTCTTTGAGCAAGATGCATCTGACCTATCTTATCAACTCTTTGATAACAGTCAGATCTAGAAATCTTTAAACTTTCTATACTTTGATCTAGCCATTTAGATATCTGAATATCTACAAATGGCATTTAACAATTTGATTCTCAACAGAGGTTCCTAGAACAAACATAATTTTTTAAAATGAACATTTCATTTATCCCAAAAATATATATGGATTGTTCTATACAAGTTTTAACAATTAAAAACAAGTAGTAACTTCTCCCACTGGACGAGCTGAGAAAATGGTCCCAGGGTCAAGTTAGCCTGGTTAACTTTTCTCTACTCTCTTCTCGACAAGATATTGAGGGTAGTGTCTCCTCCAGTGCCCTTCATCGTTGCAATGGAAACATTTCCCTTTGCAGCGCTATCCTTGCCTTTCAATCCAGTAGGCTTCTTCTTCCCTTTCCTTTTGCTTTTTTTCACAAGAATACTCTTATTCTTTGAAGGAAGTAACTCCAGGCTTGGAGGACTTCCTCACTGATGGAAAAATAGGCATGCGCAGCGGAATTGAGGACCAATTTTACTCTAATTGCACAAAAATAACATACAACCCTAAATTAATTAATTAAGGTTTTTTTGAAATATTACCTTTGAAGCTCCCGAAATTCTTCTATCTACGTCCGAACACGAACCGGATAACCACTAGAGCTGACCTACTATCCTCTGGACTTAGAACCGGGTTATGGGACCCGATGGATGAAGAAACCGAGAGAGAGAAAGAGATGGAAATAGGAGATGGATTTTTTAGGTTGGGTTTGGGTTTCGATATTTCTCAAAAATGGTGATTTTTTCCAGCCCAATTTAGAAACTAATTTTGACAAAATTGTCAAAAGTCCTCTATTCAAATTAAAAGCCCAAATTTATAGAAAAACCATGCAAAATTGCATGAAACAAATTCATAAAAACCCAACACCTTAAAATCCACTATCTAAGTGGGTTTGATATCTCCACTATAAGCCAACACCTAGCCCACTATCTTGTTAGTGGAATTATCCAACAAAAAGTTTGTATTTTCCTACTAACTTTAGTCAAAGGGTAAAATGGTCATTTTGTCAAAGTCAAATTTTGACCGAAAAGTCAACATGAATTTTTATGATTTTTTTCGTGTTGACTAGTTTTGACCTCCTGAGCATGAATCCGTAATCCTTTTCTTGAAATTCAAATCACATTTGAATATAAGGCCGGTCAAAGTTTGACTTTTCAAGTCAAAAGTCAATTCTTTGACTTTTTATATCTTTGACCATTTCCATTATTTTCGAGCTTCCAAATATGAACGTCATATTCTTGATATTTAAATCACATTTAATCATTAAAGTTGTATCTCTAAACTGAAAACCGACCACTATATCACATATACTTCTCGATTTCTCTCTTTTTACCTAATTCGAACAATTCGAATCATTCTTTCATACTGTTCTAAGTTTATTCCATATGAGCTAGTAGGGAACCTAATGAACCTATAGATCATGGGCTCCAACGATCCGAGATTAGCTAGCTAAACTCTTTTAGACATTTGTTAACTAAGGGACCACTATAGTCCCATAGTTGTACTCCCCTCATTATAGATATATTTGTGTCCATATGATATAACCTTGATTAGTAAGCTAATCCTTCAAAGGTTGTTCGTAATCTTGACTGGGTCATAAAAACCGTTTTACCCCACAGATTACATCTTATTCCTTAAGTTCCACCGATCCTCTAATGAACAATTGGTTTAAGGTCCAACTTATAAATCGAACCCCTCTTGAGCCAAGGAGAGGGTGTGGCCCCTTGTTCAAGACCTGGATTCAGTACTAAAGGGAACAACCTATCTACTATCCCTATAACGGGTAGGAGTGAATTCCGTCTTACACCCTATGTTCCCAGCTATCCACCTGATCTTACCCCTGAAATGGGAGGCTTATTGGGCTAGCGATAATGAGCTGCCCTCACCTATGCAGATCTAAGGATAATTTCGAGTGAACAGGAGTTCATAGTTAGCTTAGGATTAAGATTAAGTTACCTAGGTCATCAATTAACGAAATAGTCAATTTTATATATACAGCGGCGTTTAGAACGTAAAAAGTGACTATTTCATGGTTCAGTCTTATGTAAACTGTTTACATAGGATGCCTCCACTTTCATGTCTCCACATGAACGGTTTAGGATGACATCATTTGTACTAAACACAAAATGGGCCGCATCCATAGTGTCCTCAGAATAAGGCGCCCAACTTTATTCATATACTATAGATCATTTTGGCTATATATTTGAACTTGATCCACATTTATGTCACTACATAAAGTTCAAACTTAAACTTAATAGCCTCGGATCCTTAGTTTATTGGATTCATGAATATAGAATTTAATTTTACTAAATATTTTCAATAACAGCTTTATTGAACAAGAATATGATATTACAAACTATGAGTTTTAGGATATAAAATCCAACACTCACTTCTCGACAGTAGTAACATTTACTTCTGGCATCAAACCTTTTGTTCTCAACATTATCTGGTAAGCTTGTAACTCATTGAGCAGTAGTCAAATTTTATTCATAAATGCATTTAGAATTGCAAAAAACTCTTCAGAAGAGATTTTAGAATAAAACCAACTTGACTTCTCTCATCTGTGGCAACACTGTTTACTTCTGTCACATTAAAATGGACCATCATGTCCAGGACATGTTTACAAACATTGGTCGCCACTTTGATGCGACTGTTGTAAACGTACTTAATGGCATCCCTCACAGAGATTCTATAATCTCTTTTTCAGTACTCATATCCTCATGCTTCTTTTGTCAACACATCAGATAAGTTAGCGAGGATATAAGCAGAGGCTATATCATTAGCCTTGACCCATCTGTCATGTACATCCCAAACATTTCGGTTTGTGTTAGAGCTAGGAATTGGAGGACAATCTTCAATTAAGACAAACCGCAAATTTTCTATCACAAGTATCGTGTTCAAATTTGATTTCCAATTCACATAATTATCCCTAATAAATTTATCTGACGCCAACACTTGTATTATTGAACTTGTCACTTTGAAATTTTATATCCAATCAAATTTTAGTAATTTCAATAATTTACCAAGATTATTCTTTTGCAACGATACTACATCAAGACATTCTTGACTAAATAATACCTCCAGAATAACTCATATTCTGATAGTCATTTAGGTATTGCTTTTGGTCAGACATTATTAACACTTAATAATTCTGTGAGTGTAGACTTGCCATTTTTGGATCTTATAGAACGGTATGAGTATCACTCCGAAATGGAAAACAATACCCAAGACGGAACTATAAAACCCTATTCATTTACTGAAGCCTGGGTTATTCCGAATCCTATGTTACAACTCTCCGTGGGGTAGCCATCGTTAAATGACTAACAAAGGGCCGCTTAAAGCTAACCAGCAGGCGCAACATAGGAATCTCACGATTCAGACTAATGGAGGAGACTGTAGGATATGTTGACACATTTCCTTCACCCATTTACTATGAACTACTTTCTCCGTTCACCTTGATATTGACTCATACAAAACACGTTCCGAAGGGAGGTCACTCCCAGGGTGACACGAAGCGTTATATGAATCTCACGGTGTGAACTATATGGAGACATGACAGTTGAAATCATACATTTGATCTATGATCTTACAACTTCCCCTTATTCACCAGAGTCTAAATTTAAGCTAAAAAATACTTTCCAAAGGTAAGTCACTTCAGACTGTACCGCTTAAATTCAGACTGTGAACTCTTAGGGATGCGAGAGCTAAGAATAAATATCGCGTATGTTATTAATTTCCCGCTGAAGTTTTCTAATAACTCTATCATATAAAAGTTAATCACTACCACTGAAGTGTTCTAACATTTGGGTAACTATATACTTAGGTTCTTTTCCGGCTAAATAAAAATAACCCTAAGTCTATGTGGTTTATCTATGTATAACTCTTATAAATGGACTTAAACTTACGATGTCTAGGTGATAAACGCTTTTATTACCTCACATCGTTCATGGATACTCATAAAACTGGGTACCAATGCTCAATTATTTGGCCATAATCCCCAGGTAGGAGGTGTTCCGTAGACCGTCAACTTAAATGCCCCCAACCATTGACATAATTATATATCGGTTGAGTTTATAACCCTAGTTTTACAAGTTTAACGAACTATTTTAACTAATTAAAACAAGTGGTTAACCTACGTGGGCATGCAGTTGTTCTTTGTTATGGATTTTAAATGTCTAACCCAATTTTATAACAGCTTATAAAACTTTAGACATGCTAAACATCCAAAACATACAAGCATTCAATATCTAATATAACACTTATATTAAATATAAGAAACCCTAACATGCATACTATATATTATAACAAATTATAACATACTTTCAATGCATGTTGCACGCTTCCTATAGTGGGATTTTAAATTTAAATGGCAGACTATATGCACATACAAGATTTATTTAATTATAACATGTTGGGTTTTATGTCCTAAAAACTCGCAGTTTGTAAAATGGTAAACATTTTCTATTATCAATATACTTTTATTGATCTCATAAATTGTATGAAAGTCTAAATCCAATAAACTAAGACCCATGACTATTGTAATGAGTACTTGAACTTTATGTGGAGACATAAGAGTGGATCGGGTTCGAGTAAATAGTCAAAATGGATTCGATGGTACATGAATTGAGGTGGTACCTTATTCTTTAACACCCATTGGTATGCGGCCCACTCTGTAGTTGATTACAAAGAGTGTAAGTGCTAAGCATACGATGTAGACTCCTAATTCTACATGTTATGACATGAGGCGTGGGCGTCTCCTATGCAAATGAGTTTGCATAAGACCGGACAAGAGAATAAGCATCTTACATTTATAACGTTGTTTACCGTAAGATTGCTATTTCACCTAGATGACCTAGGTAACTCAATCTTAATCTTGAGCCTAACTATAACTCCTTTTATTCAGAATCTGCCCGTTAGATTTGCATAGATTGAGGGTTGGCCAACAGTGCCAGCTCAATAAGACTCTCATTTCAGAGGTAAGAACCGGAGATAGCTGGGGCATAGGGTGCAGATGGAGTTCAACCCTACCCGATTTAGGATTAGAAGAAAAGGTTGTTCTTAAGTACTGAATCCAAGGTCTGAACTAAGGGCCCCACTCTCATGGCGGAGAGATTTGTTAGGTGATTGATCACAAACCAGTTGATTCATAATAGAGGAATCAGTAGAGACTTGAGGAATAAGACGTAATTCAAGGAGTAAAACAATATTTAACCCAAACCGTATACGAACAACCTATTGTGACAAGGTCGACTTGCTTGATTATGGTTAAATCAATGTGGAACATAAAATATATTTACAAGTGAAGGGAGTGGCACTATAGTGGCTTAATGTAGTGACCCAGTTAACGAATGAAGATTAAATTTTGTCTAATGAGTTTAAGCCAATTAATCTCGGATGTTGCAAGGCCCATGATCTGTTAGGTTCGATCCGCGATGTCCCCTACTAAGCTCGTAACGACTAGCTCAGTTTTTTAGAATAGCGTATAAGTTGAATTTTGAAATGTTCAAATTAAGAATTAAGGGATTAGTAATTATATATGAGTATATAATTTAGTATTAATGTTAGAATTAAACGGAAAAAGGAAACTTATATATTTAAATGTATTTAAAATATAAAAGATGGTATGTGTATAAATTAATTTAATATTGATATTAAATTAATTAAGTTTTATTTAATAATTAATTTATTGAAATGAATGATTTTTCATTTTTAAAATCAAATAGATTTTTAAATAAAAATTTGATTTATAGATAAAATTGAAAAAGGGAAAGAAAACTAAAACACAAATGGAAAAATGGGTTTTTCCATTATCCATCTTTGAAGTAGCTCACACATGAAGCAACCATTTGCCTTGTCTTCTCCAAGCATGAGCTGCAACTCATGCAGTTCTTCTCTTTGCATGTTGATCTGCAATATAATAAGAAGACTGGAGTGAAAATCGGGCATGCAACCTACAAAATTTTGAGTGAAAATTCGGTTTGAAGAAGGGTTCTTCAACAAAGGTTGCTGCAATGAGCTTTTCTCCTTTATCCCTTTATTCAAGCTTGTTTTGAGTCGCACAACTCAATCTAGAGCACCAAGAGAATAGTGGAGAAGATCTTGAGGTGATCTACAATAAGATATGGAAAAGATATCAGCTAGAGATGGAGCTTTGAAGAAGTTCTACAAGAGGTATGTCTTGAAACCCATTTTTCTACAAAAGCATGCTTTATATTTTGCCAAAATTAGTGAATTTGAATGGTTAGATGATCCTTGTGCTTCTGCTGCAATCGATACAATCCTAAAATTGGTATCTGAGCATCAAATAAGCATTCAATTCGGTTTAATTTTGGTTTGGTAGGTGTTTTATATGAGAAATATGAAACTGGTGCACTGATATAGTTTTCTGAGTTTTGACTAGTTAATTCTCTTTAATTTCTCGTTTAAATTTATAATTTTCTCTTGCTTGGTGAGCTTTAATGTGTTTCCAAGAGTCTGTAATTTATTTGGAGTCATTAGAATTGAAATTAAGTTGTAAATCGAAGAAACAAGCGAAGAGGCCGAGTTGCAGTTCCAGAGAAAATCAGCCTCTGTTCTTATTGTCGCTGTGGTTCCAGTTGCTAAACGATCGTCTAGCTCCAGGTGCTACATGATGTGAAGAAAAGCTAGACGATCGTATAGAAATAGGTGTTGGTCGTGGTGATGTTGAATGCTAGATGATTGTGTACCTGCGGGAGCTAAACGATGCGTTCAATTTGATATACGATAGCATTAAGCGATTGTTTAGCTTTGGGTGGGAACTAAACGATACGTTGAATTTACTATACGATGGTACGACATGATCGTTTAGCAACGATGCGCTCTAAGGATTGCGATGAAGTGCTACGCGATAGCGCTAAGCAATCGTTTAGATGCAGAGCTAAGCGATCGTGTAGACGAAGTGCTAAGCGATGCGTTGAAGTTTCTATGCGATGGAACTAAACAAATCGCTTACTTACGATGCTAAACGATGCGATGATGTCCTATACGATGGAGCTAAGCGATCGTTTAGCTACACGACGTATACTGAATGATGACATGCAGCACTAGACGATGGTGTTAAGGAATCGTTTGGTTCTATATGATAGAACTAAGTGATAGTTATAAAGAGCTATACGATAGCCCTGAGCGATCATTTACTACATCGTTTATCTTTGATCTAGAGTTAAACGATATGTTGAGTTGCTATGTGATAGCACTATGCGATCGCATACCTTTGTGCGGCAGCTGGGCGATGCATTGAATGCTATGTGATGGCATTTGATGATCGTTTACCTTTTCGCGCGCTAAATGATCAAGCATTTACTGAACGATTTGGCAAAATGCTAGACGATGGTCGTCATTGCTAAACGATAAGACTTAACAATATGTTGAACATGTGCAAGGGATGTCGGTTTGACCGGTTCTCTTGTGGTCTGGTCTGGTTCAGCTTCAAATGGTTATTGGCTGGTTCGATTCAGACTTGGCTGGTCCGATTCAGACGGTTCGGGTTCGGTTCAAGCTATTTGAGTTTGTTTTGGAGCGGTTCAAGCGATCTGGAATCTGTTTTGTAATAGTTAGGCTTTTGTTTGCTGGTTTTTTTGCCAAAACTAGAACCATATTAGTCTGTATTTAATTATTTATGCATTTGATATATGTTATAATTAAATAAATCTTGTATGTGCATATAGTATGTCATTTAGATTTAAAATCCCATCATAGGAAGCATGTAACATGCATTGAAAATATGTTATAATTGTTATAATATATAGTATGTATGTTAGGGTTTCTCATATTTAATATAAATGTTATATTAAATGTTGAATGCCTCATGTATGTTATGGATATATAGCATGTCTAAAGTTTTATAATGTGTTATAAAATTGGGTTAGACATTTAAAATCCATAAACAACAGCTGTATGCTCACGTAAGTTGACCACCTATTTTAATTGTTAAAACTTATAAAACCTAGGTTACAAACTCAACCGGTATATAATCCTGTCTAAGGCTGGGGGTACTTAAGTTGACAGTTGATGGTTTATGGAACACCTCCTACCTAAGGATTATGGCCGAATTATTGAGCGTTGGTAATCAGTTTAGCAATGATGACCATCGTCATGCAATTGGCTTGATCGGTTTAGTGTTTGCTTGATCATTTAGCAACCAATACCATCGTTTAACAAAGCTACACGATCGTATAGTGTTCGCCTTCTATCGTATAGTGTCATCATCTAGCGCTGGAGGATGCTACACGGTCGCTTAGTGTCAAACACTATCGCATAGCTCCATCGTTTAGCACCGTGTCTTGATCGTTTAGCACGCGCCCGATGTAAGTGATTGCTTAGTGCTATCGCATAGTAATCGATGCATCGCTCAACTGCCGTTCATAGGTAAACGATCGTGTAAGTGATCGCACAGCGCCATCGCATAGCTCTTCGCCGCATCGCTTAACTCCCGAAAAAAAGTAAACAATCGTCTAAGCAATTGCTCAGCGCCATCGCTTAGCTCCCACCCGAAGCTACACAATCGTATAGTGCCATCGCATAGCAAACAATGCATCGTTTAGCTCTCGAGGTACACGATCGTCTAGCGCAAAAGACCTAAACGATTAACGCCCGAAACTACACGATCGTTTAGCTTTTCCTTGATATCATCTAACGCATGAAGCTAAATAATCGTTTAGCTACTGAAGCTTAACAACGATATGAACAGAGGTTGATCGTCTGGAATCTGTAACTCGGCCCCTTCGCTTGTTTCTTCGAATTACAGCTTAATTTCAACTCTAATGATTCCAAATAAATTACAGACTCTTGGGAAGACATTAAATCTCATCAAACAAGAGTCAATTACAAATTTAAATGGGAAATCAAAGAGAAATTAAAGGCCAAAACTCAGAAAATCATATCATTACAGCAGTTTCATATTTCGTACAAAACACCCACCAAACCAGAATTAATCTGAACTGAATGCTTATAAGATGCTCTGATACCAATTGTTGGATGGACACCAGCAGGCAGTGGAAGGGAATCAGGATCCATAAGCATTCTAATTCATTAATTTTGGTTGAAAAGAAACATGCTAAAAAAGGAGTTTAATGGGTTTCAAGAACATACCTTGGCCGAACCAATGAAATCTCCATTTCCAGCTGCAAAATCCTTCGAATCTTTGTGTAAACCACCACAAGATCTTCTTTACTATCCTCTTGGTGCTCTAGATTGAGTTATGGGGCTCAAAATAAGTTGGAATCAAAGGAAATATGGAGAAAGCTCACTAAACCAACCCATTGAAGAACACCTTCTTCATCCGAATTTTTCAACAAAAATTCAGTCAGTTTTTTTTTTCATCTTTTTCACTCCAATCTCTTCAATATATTGTAGACTATCATGAAAAGAGATGTGTTGCATCGGATGCAGCTCATGCTTGGAATAAACCAAAGGAGGAGGTGGTGGGTTTTTTGTAAGCTAGTTGAAGATGAACTTTGAAAAACCCATTTTCAAGTTTTGTGCAATTTTTCAATTTTCAAAATTTATTTTGATTTTAAAGTCATATTTTATTTCTAAAATCAAAGTTTATTAATTTTACAAATTAATTTCATAAATTAATTTTCGAATAAAATTAATAAATAATTATTTGAACAATTTAAATAATTCTAATTAATTTAATATCCAATATTAAATTAATTTTTACACAAATTCATCTTCATATATTTAAATCATATTTAAATATAATTTCTCCAATTTCATTTGATTCTAATTTGAATATTTCAAATTAACTTATCACGCTACTCTAGAGTTAATCCATTTCCAAGCTAGTAGGGGGGACCTCATGGACCTATAGATCACGGGCTCCAACGATCCGAGATTAATCGGCTAAAATCATTAGACCGATTTAACCCCCATTCGTTAATTAATGGGTCACTCCACTAACGCCCATAGTTGAACTCCCCTCACTGTAGAAATATTATGTCCACTCGATATAACCATGATTAGTAAGTTAACCCTTCACAGGTTGTTCGAAATAACGGTTGGGTCAAATCTCTGTTTTACCCCCGAAATTACCTTTTGTTTCTTAAGTCCCTACTGATTCCCTAATAAAATATTGTTTTGTGATCCAATCACCAAACCGAGTCCTTCTCATGCCAAATGAGGGGGCGAGATCCCTTGTTCAAGCCCAGAATCAGCACTTGGAACGACCTCTCTACTATTCCTAAAGTAGGTAGAAGTGAATTCCCTCTTGTACCCTAAGTCCCCAGCTATCTATCCAGTCTTACCCCTGAAATGGCAATCTTATTGAGCCGGCGCTGTTGAGCCAACCCTCACCTATGCAAATCTAAGGGCAATCCCAGATAAATAGGAGTTCATTGTTTGCTCAGGATTAAGGTCAAGTTACCTAGGTCATCGCTTTGAAATAGCCAGTCTTAAAAAGTAAACAATGTTATAAAGTAAAAATGACTCATTTCGTGGGCCGATCTTGTACAAACTCTTTTGCACAAGGACATCCCCACTCCTCATGTCCAACATGAACGAATTAGGATCATTTCGTTTGTAGCACTTTACAATTCCTTATAACAACTACAGAGTAGGCCGTATCCAATAGTGTTACCAGAATAAGCTACCCAACCTTATCCATGTACTATAGATCATTTTGAATATTTACTCGAATCTGATCCACCTTTATGTCTCCACATAAAGTTCAAGTACTCATCCAATAGTCAAGGTACTTTTAGGTTTATTGGATTTCTATTTAAGCAATAGATCTATTCAATAACACCTTTATTCAATTTTCAGAATAAGCTCCATTGTTTACATACCACGAGTTTTAGGACATAAAACCTAACATATGGGATGCCCTAGTTTATTGTATTTCTTTATAAAACTCAAAAACTCAGTCTTAAATTACCACTGGAGTTTTAGTCCAAGTGGGAGTTTGTTGGGTTTTATATCCTAAAACTCGTGGTTTGTAAACAATAAAACTTATTCTGAAAATTCAATAAGTTGTTATTGAATATATGTATTGCTTATTAGAAATCCAATAAACCTAAAATACCCATGACTATTACATGAGTACTTGAACTTTATGTGGAGACATAAAAGTGGATCAGATTCGAGTAAATAGTCAAAATGATCTATAGTCTACGAATAAGGTTAGGTGCCTTATTCTGGTAACACTATTGAATGCGGCCTACTCTATAGTTGTTACAAAGAGTTATAAAGGGCTACAAATGAAGTGATCCTAATTCGTACATGTTATGACTTGAGAAGTGGGGGCGTCCTATACAAATGGGTTTTACAAGATCAGACCACGAAATCAGTCTTTCTTACTTTATAATATTGTTTACTGTTTAAGACTGACTATTTCAAAGCGATGACTTAGGTAGCTTGACCTTAATCCTGAGCTAACTATGAACTCCTGTTTATTCAGGATTATCCTTAGATTTGCATAGGTGAGGGTTGGCTCAACAGCGCCGACTCAACAAACCTCCATTTCAGGGGTAAGACTGGGTAGATAGCTGAGGACATAAAGTGCAAGAAGAAATTCACTCCTACCCACTTTTAGGGGTAATAGAAAGGTTGTTCCTTTAAGTGTTGACTTCGGGTCTTGAACAAGGGACCCACCCTCTCATTGGCTCGAGAGGGATTCGGTTTGTTGATTGGATCACAAATCAATTGTTCATAGAGGATCAATGAGACTTAAGAAAAAAGAGGTAATCTCGAGGGTAAAACAAAAATTTGACTCAGTTGTTATTACGAACAACCTGTGAAGGGTCAACTTACTAATTATGGTTAAATCATGTGGACATAATATATCTACAGTGAGAGGAGTTCCACTATGGGCTTTAGTGGAGTGACCCATTAGTTAACGAATAGGGGTTAATTCGGTGCAATGAGTTTAACCAATTAATCTTGGATCGTTGGAGCCCATAATCTGTAGGTCTACGAGGTCCCCCTACTGGCTCGTAAATGGATTAGCTTTAGATGAACGTGATAAGTTCATTTGAAACGTTCAAATTAGAATTAAAAGAATTAGTAATTATATGAGATATAATTACACGTTTAATTTTAAAAATTAAACGAAATAGAAGAATTAATAGTTAAATATGATTTAAATATATGAAGGTGGATTTGTGTAAAATTAATTTAATATTTGATATTAAATTAATTATAATTAATTAAATTATTTAAATAATTATATAATAGAAATTAATTTTGCAAAATCAATAAAATTTTCAATTTTTTAAAATCAAATTGATTTTTGAAATCATTTAGTAAAAATTGAAAAATTTGAAAAACACAAAAATAAAATTATGGTTTTTTCTAATTACACCTTCAATTAGCTCACACAAAACCCACCTAAGTTTGGCTTCAATAACTCTAAGCATGAGCTGTATCTCATACAACCATCTTCTTTGCATGAAAGTCCTGCAATATATTGAGAAGATTAGAGTAGAATTGAGGTATGCATCTATAGAATTTTTGCTGAAAATTTGAGTTGAAAGAAGTTGTTCTTAAAGTGGGTTGTTGATAACGGGCAGAAATGCACATTATTATAGTGCAAAGTTATAAAATAATGCAGGATTACGATGATAAAAATATACAATATTGCGTCCAAAAGCATTAAGTTCACAACATTGCAATCGCATGCGGTCCATTGCGAGCAAACTTATGTATTTTGTGCAGAAAATGCGTTGACGCAAGGCGGAAATGTGATCCAAAGAAATTAATGTCCGAGCGCATTAAGAGATTGCGATCGCAAGGCTATGTGATCGTTTGCGCTTCGCGAATATCTGCTTAAGAAGGTGGCCGCATCTGGGTGAAAGCTTAATAAATCAAGATGGGACAGAAAGCTGATGACGGCCGATTTCGAATTAAGTTGACAAGCCGTTAATGACCTACTGTAGCAAGTACACTCAACTTTTCGGCGACAAATATTCGGCGCATCAGACAAAGAATTAATATCGTCCCATCAATCATAAGAGAGAAAAAGCTCTTCACCCTGAAGCTCTATAAATACTGGAGGCCATTTGCGTTGAAGAAGTTCGCTCAGTTTACAGAATTTTCCCTATAGATAGAAGTTAGCCTTGTTCATAGTTTTTCTTTTACTTAGAAGGCAGAAGCGAGTAAAGGGAGATTACATCGAGAGATCATTCCAGTGAACTCAAAAGAGTGTTGGGAGCGTCGAAATCAGAGAGAGGGTCAACTCTTGCGGTAGCAAGAACATCTTTTGGGCAGAATAGAGATAACGCAGTGTAAAAGCCTTGGGAAGCAAGGAATTGCTACCAGGCTCTCTACCTTTATTTTCCATTGTCATTTTGTACTCTGAATCTATTTATAAAAATGGAAAGTGCATATTTATATCTGTCCACTCTCTTTACATTACGCATGAGTAGCTAAATCTGTTGAATGGGTTGAGGAGCACTTAGCTAGCATAACCTGGAATCTTCATCCTATACGATCATCTTGTATTATGTATGCGTCATTCGCCCATTAGAGATATTCGGGAGGGTAGTCTAAGGATAGAATGTAGGCTTGAAAAAGTCAGGTTAGAATCTAGGCTCGGGAGATTCAGATTAGAAACGCATAATCAAGAGATATAAGCTTAGAAATAAGCTCTGTTTGCTATTAACGCATCGCATGCACCCTAGAGATAGGTTATCATTGTATGTAGTCACCTTGTCCTTATGTGCATCTTGCATTATCGCATAGGCAAGAAGTAGGGACTTAGGAATAAGCTCTATAGACATTATCGCATTCATCGCATGCATCTTAAAATTATGAGCCATCGCATTTACATTGGAAAATGATTTGCTGTCGCATAAGGGTAGTATGATTGCATAGCTTGAACGCATTCTCAGAAAACGCTAGCTAACGACCTTCTCGACCCGTTTCGCCACATACTCAGTGTATCTTTCGCATAATTACTCTTTTCTCAAATCCGCTGCATACCTTTTATACTTTAAACAACAAACCAACCAAACCATTGATTTAATTGTTACCGCAAAGTGATCTAAAATTACAATCGCATATTGTCTTCCTTAGTCCCTATGTTCGGCCCTGAGCTTACATGGAAACTCAGTAGGATTTATACTTGGGTCTTACTGAGAAAACTTGCGTGCTCAACGCATTTTCCACCAACGCATTCTACACCATTATTTCATCACATAAAATCACGCATCAAGTTTTTGACGTCGTTGTCGGGGACTTCGACAACACATTGTGCTAACGGTAATTTTCTTATTTTCTTTGCAGCTTTCAATCTCTGGCGAAATATGACCCAGAGATTGAAAGAATGTTCCGACGAAGATTAAGAGATAGCCACCAACAACAACAACAAGAGAAAGATAACATGGCAGAACAACTAGGAAATGGAGCACCAAATAAAAATAATGCCATGGCGAATCCCATCCTATTGGGGAACGATTGTAATAGGCCATTCGAGACTATGCGTCGCCCAACCTCTACGATTTCTCCCCAGAAATCATGAGTCCTGCTCTTGATGGATCGAGATTCGAAATGAAGTCAGTGATGCTGCAGATGATCCAAACTGCCGGATAGTTTGGTGGAAGGTGTGGCGAGGATCCACACACCGACCTCCAGAGTTTCATCGAGATCTGCAACACTTTTGTGTTCCTTAACATCTCCACTGAGGAGGTTCAACTAACTTTGTTTCCATTTTTGTTGTGTGACCAAGCACGAAAATGGGCTTATTCTCTCAAGCTAGGGGAGATTACCTCATGGGAGCAAGTAGTAGAGAAGTTTATAAAGAAGTACTTCCCTCCGACAGAGAATGCTAGAAGAAGGAAGTTGATCACCAATTTCGAACAATATATCGACGAATCACTCAACAACCCCTGGGCGAGGTTTAAGAGGCTGGTAAGAGGTTGCCCGCATAACAGCTTACCAGACTGCTTACAGATGAAGATTTTTTTATTACGGATTAAACCTTACATCGCAGACCGCTGCTAATGCAGTAGCAGCTAGAGGTCTGCTGGATAAAACTTATGATGAGGCCAAGAATATCCTTGATCGAATTTCCAAAAATCATGAAGACTGGATAGAAAGCGATCAAAGATTGAGAATCAAGGATAGTGACTCGAACAATGGTGTCATCGCATCCCTTCAGAGTCAAATGTCTGTGGTGATGAACTTGATACAGGGAATCGCAATCAATAGCCCAGCAACGCATAGTGGGAAGTCAACGCAATCAACCAGACGATCGCAAGTTGTGTTACTTGCGGTGAAGGACATCAAATGGAGGAATGCCCGCGAAACCCACAATCAGTCTATTTTGTGAAGAATAATCCGTTTTCTAACACGTACAACCCTGGGTGAAGAAACCACCCCAACTTCGCGTGTAAAAATCAACCGCAAAATTTTCAATCCGTGGCACAAAAAGAAGAGCCACCCGGATTTTTCTCGCGAACCAACGGTCAAACGAATAATCAAGCCAGCAATTTGCAGGCGCCACAATCTTCCTTTTTGGAGAGTTTGTTGAAGCAATATATTGAAAAGAACGAAACAGTGCTTCAAAACCAAGCGACATCTATCCACAACCTGGAAATTCAGATAGGCCAGATTGCGGATGAACTCAAGAATAGACCGTAAGGGGCCCTTCCGAGGTCAACGGAACTCCCACGCAACCTAGGGGGTACGGGTAAAAAGCAATGTCAAGTCGTGACATTGCGGAGCAGAAAGACTATGGCAGGGGAGAAGAAGAAGCTTAGTCGGACTGCTCCAACTGCGCTGGAACCAGAGATCGCGTTAACTCGAGGAGAAACAGAAGAAAAAGGGGCGATGGAACCAGAGATTGCGTCCACCTCAGAGCCGAGAGGACAAGGGACAGTGAGAATACAACTGCCACCATTCCCCCCAGAGACTAAAAAAGAATAAAAATGACGAGGTACAGTATCAACGCTGCATGAATATGTTAAAACAATTACACATTAATATTTCGTTCACTGAAGCAATTGAGGAGATGCCCGCATATGCGAAGTTTCTAAAGGATATGGTGACAAAGAAGAGAGGCACTGGTAAGTTCGCAATAGTGGCATTGACGCAGAGTTCAAAATCTATAATCCCACCGAAAATACGCGACCCAAATTGATGTACACAAAGGAGAGATCAAGCTAAGCGTGAATGGACAGAAGCTTAGGTTTGACATTATCCAAGCCATGAAATACCCTGATGAAGAAGACCTTAATGAATCCGACAATGATCCAAGTTTGAATGACGAAGAGAAGCCTGACGATGAAAATGAAGATGAGGATGCGATCGCATCCATTGTAGCATGCAATGGGATCACAAAAAAAATAACCAAAGAAGATGAGATGATCGCATCCCAAGAAGATAAGTCGACAATGAATGAAGAAAGAAAACCAACAAAACCGCCCTTAGAACAACCACCAACAATAGAGCTGAAGACCCCCCTTGCTAACCACCTGAAGTATGCATTTCTGGGGCAGAATGAAAAGCTACCAATAATCATTTCCTCTGCACTTAATGAAGACCAAGAAAATGCGATGTTGAGCATTCTGAGAAAGTATGTAAAAGCAATTGGTTGGACGCTCATAGACATTAGAGGAATCAACCCGCATACAGTAGGCATAGGATTGGTCTCGAAGAGAATCATAAAGGAAAGATCGAACATCATCGCAGAGTCAATCTTGCGATGAAGAAGGTCATAAAGAAGGAGATAATCAAGTGGTTAGATGCGGACATCATCTATCCAATAGCCGAGACACGTAGGTCAGCCCCGTGCAATGCGTGCCGAAGAAATGAGGGATGACAGTAGTCCCTAATGCAAAAACCAAACTGATATCGCAAAGAACCGTCATCGGATGGCAGATTTTCATAGTCTACCGAAAATTAAATGCGGCAACAAAGAATGATCATTTCCCTTTACCTTTTATTGACCAAATGTTGGATCGCCTAGCCGGAAATGATTTCTACTACTTCTTGGATGGGCATGCCGATTATAACCAGATCATGATTGCTCCTGAAGATCAAGAAAAAACCATATTCACCTGTCCGTATGGAACATTTGTGTTTCAACGTATGCCGTTCAACCTCTGCAATGCGCTGAGCACTTTCCAAAGGTGTATGATGACCATCTTTTCGGAATATCTCGAAGACTCTGTAGAAATATTCATGGACGACTTCTCTGTGAATGGGCAAACATACGAAGTCTGTCTTAACAACTTGGAGAAGATATTGAAAATATGTGAGGAAACGAACCTCGTGCTTAATTCGGAAAAAGGCCATTTCATGGTGAAGGAAGGCATTGTGCTTAGGCACAAGGTCTCCAGGAATGGGTTGGAGGTGGACAAGGCAAAAATTGAAGCGATTGAAATGCTCCCACCTCTAACGAATGTAAAGGCTGTCAGAAGCTTCTTGGGACATGCTGGAATTGCTATGTTTTGTCAAAGACTTTTCAAAGATTGCACGACCACTGAGTGCATTGATGGAGGCAGATAGAAAGTTTGACTTCGATGATCAATGCCTCGACGCATTCGTGATTTTGAAGAACGCATTAACGACCGCACCTGTGTTGATCATACCAAACTGGACACTGCCCTTTGAATTAATGTGCGACAAAAGCGGTTATGCGATTGGAGCAGTGCTAGTGCAAAAGAGAAAAAAATGCTACATCCCATCGCATATAT
Source organism: Benincasa hispida (assembly GCF_009727055.1). Classification (NCBI taxonomy): domain Eukaryota; kingdom Viridiplantae; phylum Streptophyta; class Magnoliopsida; order Cucurbitales; family Cucurbitaceae; genus Benincasa; species Benincasa hispida. The sequence continues at coordinate 59,986,212 of NC_052350.1, read as the reverse complement.
GAGTAAAACTTTGAATCCTGCTCAAACAAACTACACCACCACAGAAAAAGAATTGCTTGCGGTGATATTTGCGTTGGAGAAATTCAGAGCTTATTTGTTGGAAACTAAAGTGTTCATCCACACTGATCACTCTGCAATAAAATATTTGATGATAAAGAAAGATGCGAACCCAAGATTGATTAGATGGGTTCTCCTCGTCCAGGGATTCAATATGGAAATAATTGATTGAAAAGGGACGGAGAACCAAGTTGCGGACCATTTATCCAAATTAGGGAATCCAGAAGTTGACCGCAATCAGTCAGAGGTGAGCGCAACGTTCCCAGACGAGTAGCTATTTCAGATTGAAGAATTGTCATGGTATGTAGACATGGTAAATTATCTGGTTTACGAGCAATTTCTCGAAGATTATACCAACCACCAAAAGAGGCAGCTTAGACATGAATGCAGATCATATTATTGGGATGAACCAAATCTTTATAAAAGGGGGTCAGACCAGATTCTGCGCCTGTGTGTACCGAATGCTGCTCACCAACATATATTATCACAATGTCATGACTCGCCATATGGAGGGCACTTTGGAGGCCAGAGCACAGCAGCGAAAGTATTACAAAGTGGGTATTATTGGCCAACACTATTCAAGGATGCAAGAGACTACGTGATGAAGTGTGACCAATGCCAACGCACGGGTAATATTTCATGGAAGCATGCGATGCCCATGAGCATCATTTTAGAACTAGAATTGTTCGACGTTTGGGGTATTGACTTCATGGGACCATTTCCACCATCAAATGGTCACAAATATATTCTGTTAGTCGTCGACTACGTTTCCAAGTGGGTAGACGAGGTAGAATGCGACGGTAGTCTCCAAATTCCTGAAGAAAAATATTTTCACTCGTTTTGGCTCTCCAAGTGACAGGCTCCCACTTTGTCAATTACCTCGCCAAAAATTTACTACTCAAATATAATATCCTCTATAAAGTTGCCACCGCATACCATCCATAAATGAATGGTCAAGTTGAAGTGTCCAACTGGGAAATCAAGTTGATACTAGAAAAGGTGGTAAAACCTTCATGAAAAGATTGGGCAACAAAGCTGGACGATGCACTGTGGGCATACAGGACTGCCTATAAGACACCTATAGGCATGTCTCCGTATGCATTGGTGGTTGGTAAAGCATGTCATTTACCACTTGAGCTGGAGCACAAAGCGTTGTGGGTGGTGAAAAAGCTTAACTTTGACTTAAAGGCAGCAGGGGAAACAAAAAAACTCCAATTGGTTGAGCTGGATGAATGGAGAACGCAAGCTTATGAGAATGCCAAAATTTACAAAGAATGAGCAAAACGTTGGCATGACAAACAGCTATGCGAGAAGATCTCCACGTTGGACAAAAGGTATTACTCTTCAATTCGCGGCTACGGCACTTTCCCAACAAATTAAAGTCACACTGGTCCGGACCCTTTATAATCAAAGAAATATTCCCGCATGGTGCAGTTGAATGGATTAATGAGGAAGGGACCCACACATTCAAGGTTAACGGGCAAAGAGTTAAGACATATTGCGGGGGTGATTTTCATCGGGAAAAGACCTCTGTAGACCTGAGAAATCCGAAATGAAGAAAAATCGAGTGGCCCCTGCGTTGGCATGCGACAGAAAATCATCAGGGGCGCAAGTCTTTTGGAATATCCTCTTCTTACCAATGATTCGTGAACTCTCACTACTTTTATATTATTTCGATTATCGTTTATTCATCTTTATATATATATATAAAAGATGGAGAAAATTTTTTTGTTAACTTTTTTTTTTTTATTATTTGACCCTTTCAATGTTTTTTTGCAAACGATTGAGGTGAACGATTGCGAAGGCGCCACACGAAAGACGTAACTACTTTATTCCATCACCGCAATCGAAGAGAGCAGTTCACCGCAAAGAAGGATGCGTTCACAAATAATGAGAGTGATAGCGTAAATTTGGGGGGCAAGCCAAAACGAAGTTAAATGCGATGTCTTATAGGCAAAATGATCAAAGTTAAATGCGATGTAATAATAAGGAAAGATACCTTTAGTTATTCCCACAATGCCTTTAGTTATTCTAAATTTTGCACTATGACATCGCATTTAACTTTGATCATTTTAGCATTGTATTTTAGCTTTGATCATTTTTGCATCGCATTTTAACTTTGATCATTTTAGCATCGCATCTTCTTTAGTCGGCGCAATCATTTAACATCGATTGATTTAGTAAGTCACCGCATTATTCCTCTTTGCCAATTATGATTTCAATGATGAAACACATGCTTCTATTTTTTTCGTATATACTAGAGTCAACTTAATTGTAGGACGATCATCTCATGAAATATTTCTAGAAGTTAGTGGTCTGCCAGCTTTCTTTCAAACTTACTTTTTACGAAACTTCCTAAGAGCATCGCATGACTTTTTTCAATCTTTCAGTAATGAGGACATTGCTGCATTTTAAATTTGGGGAAGCGGTATTCATTTTCGACCTTGCTATTTTTAGGTTATATAGAAAATAAAAAAATAAAAAAAATGTTACGATCGGATCCTACTCATAGTTGGATGTCCGCATGACACACGTGGGGGCAAGCCAAAACGAATGTAGGAATCATGCTCAACGCATAAATAAATGATCGCAACTCCGCTGCCAAATGGACATGAGTTTAGACTGAGAAAGAGTGCCTTGCTCGTAGTTGGATGCCCGAATGACACACGTAGGGGCAAGCCAAAACGAAGGCTAGGCACTTGGATCAGCGTAAGGTCATAGAAAAAAAAATATATGTCTAAAATAAGCAAGGATAAAAAAAATCAATTGAAAATACCTCAATGAAAAAGTTTTTTTTTCATGAAATAAATCATGCGATGCCCTGGAATCTAGTAAAGTATTTTTGAAGGTTAAATTTGCGGTCCCTAAATTTTAGAAATATTTTAAGAAGAGACCTGGATAAGAGAATTAAGGAGATTTTGGTGTATAAGATTTGAATAAGGCATCCTTGAGAAATCTAGGAAAGAGAAGGTGGTCGACTTTCTAAAGGAAATCTATAGATTATGCTTGAGGACAAGCATTGTTTAAATTTGTGGGTGTGATAACAGGAAGAAATGCATGTTATTACAGCGCAAAGTTATAAAACAATGCAGGATTGCGATGATAAAAAATATACAATATTGTGTCCAAAAGCATTAAGTTCACAACATTGCGATCGCATGCATCCACTGCATTAAAATAGCTAACTTATGTATTTTTGTGCAGAAAATGTGTTGACGCAAGGTAAAAATGAGATCTAAAGAAATTAACGTCCGAACGTATTAAGAGATTGCGACCGCAAGGCTATGCGATCGTTTTCGCTCGCGAATATCTGCTCAAGAAGGTGGCCGCATAGAGCCGACACAAGAATGTGGGCGTATCTGGGTGAAATCTTAATAAATCACAATGGGACAGAAAGCTGATGATGGTCGATTTTGAATTATGTTGACAGGTTGTTAACGACCTACTTTAGCAAGTACACTCAACTTTTCGGTGACAAATATTCGGCACATCAGACAGAGAATTAATGTCATCCCATCAGTGCAATCATAAGAGAGAAAAAGCTCTTCACCCTGAAGCTCTATAAATACCAGTGGCCATCTTCGTTGAAGGAGTTCGCTCAATTTACGGAATTTTCCCTATAGATAGAAGTTAACCTTGTTCATATTTTTTTTTCTTTTACTTAGAGGGCAGAAGTGAGTAAAGAGAGATTACACCGAGAGATCGTCACGGTGAATTTGGAAGAGTGCCGGGAGCGTCGAAATCAGAGAGAGGGCCAACTCTTACGGTAGCAAGAACATCTTTTGGGCATAATAGAGATAACGCAGTGTAAAAGCCTTGGGAAGCAAGGAATTGCTACCAGGCTCTCTACCCTTATTTTCCATTGTCATTTTGTACTCTAAATCTATTTATAAAAATGGAAAGTGCATATTTCTATCTATCCACTCTCTTTACATTACGCATGAGTAGCTAAATTTGTTGAATGGGTTGAGGAGCACTTAGCTAGCATAACCTGGAATCTTCATCCTATACGATCATCTTGTATTATGTATGCGTCATTCGCCCATTAGAGACATTCGAGAGGGTAGTCTAAGGATAGAATGTAGGCTTGAAAAAGTCAGGTTAGAATCTAGGCTCGGGAGATTCAGATTAGAAACTCATAATCAAGAGATAAAAGCTTAGGAATAAGCTATTTTTGCTATTAACGCATCGCATGCACCCTAGAGATAGGTTATCATTGTATGTAGTCACCTTGTCCTTATGTGCATCTTGCATCATCGCATAGGCAAGAAGTAGAGACTTAGGAATAAACTCTATAGATATTATCGCATTTATCGCATGCGTCTTAAAATTAGGAGCCATCGCATTTACATTGGAAAATGATTTGCTGTCGCATGAGGGTAGTATGATCGCATAGCTTGAACGCATTCTCGAAAAACGCTAGCTACGACCTTCTCAATCCGTTTCGCCCCATAGTCAGTGTATCTGTCGCATAATTACTCTTTTCTCAAATCCGCCGTATACATTTTATACTTTAAACAACAAACCAACCAAACCATTGATTTAATTGTTACCGCAAAGTGATCTAAAATTACCATCGCATATTGTCTTCCTTAGTCCCTGTGTTCGACCCTGGTCTTACCAGGCAACTCAGTAGGATTTATACTTGGGTCTTACTGAGAAAACTTGCATGCTCAACGCATTTTCCACCAATGCATTCTACACCATTATTTCATCGCATAAAATCACACATCAGTTGTTGCAGTGAGTTCTTCTCCAAGTTCCCTTCATTCAAACTTATTTTGAGTTCCACAACTCAATCTAAAGCTCCAAGAGAATAGTGGAGAAGATCTTGAAGTGGTCTACAGCAAGATTTGGAGAAATTTGCAGCTAAAAATCAAGATTTCAAGAAGTTCTACAAAGGTATGGCTTGAAACCCTCTTGTTTATAGTATGAGCATGCTTTAGTTACTGCCAAAATTAATGAATTAGAGTGCTTATTTATCCTTGTTGCTTCCACTGCCTGTTGTTAAACTCCAACATTCTAGTCATTTTTTCTTCGAGACAAGATTCACATAGAGGTAATGAATCATCTTCTAACTTAATGAGAAGTCCATTATTCACCAATCTTTCGATCTTATCGAGATTTATATGGCCTAAGTTCAAATACCAAAGATACATATCATTGTTACTTGAAGAAATTCTTCGTCTTTTTGTTTGAGTATTAGCAGTTTTAAACATCTCGTGATTCAAAAGTGCTTTTGATTCAGTTAGTCTTAACACATTCAAGTTGTCTTCTAGTTGACCTTAACAAATAGTCACACCATTTTTCATAATGAACGCTTCATTTGAATTAAAAGAAACAGAATATGATTGTTCAATTAAAGAGGAAATAGAAACAAGATTCATCCTCATTTTGGGAACAATGTATCAGTTTTCTAAAAACAAAAATCTACTTCCAAAAAACAACTTAACAGCTCCCACTAAACAAACTGAAATGGCATCTCCTAGGCCAACCTTGAGATCATTTCACCCTCTTCGAGCTGCTGGAAGGAATTAATTCCCTGTAAGAATAACAAACGTGGTTAGTGGCTTCTGAATCAAGTATCCAGGCATCATGATCATTTTCTACTAAACAAGTTTTCAAAACAAGTAAATCGTATTTACCTTCTTTCTCTTTCTTCTTCTCAGCAAGGTACGTGGGGAAATTGTGTTTCTAGTGACCATCCACATTACAGTGGAAGCATTTGCCTTTGTGAGCCTTAGCTTTGCCCTTGCCTTTCCCAGCTGCTGGAGCCTTCTCCTTCACACCTTTATTTTTTTGGATCTTTTTAGAACCAGAGGTCGAAGGAACAGACTTAGTTCCAGAGGATGAACCCTTATAGAACTTTTTGGAATGGGCAACATTTGCTTCTCCTTCTACTGGTCCCTTACCTTTCATAAGAGACTCAAAAGTTTGTAACTCGTTTAAAAGGATAGTCAGATTGTACTATATTTTGTTCATAACCGCATTGCTCCGAAATTGAATAAAACTATTTGGAAGAGATTCTAAAATAAAGGACACCCGACTCTGCTCATCGATGACCCCACCGTTCATTTTAGCAACATTAAACTGGACCATCAGGTCGAGAACATGTTCTCACACTAATTGGCTTTCTTTCATGCATACATTGTAAATGTACTTGAGGGCCTCGTGTTAGATCTGAATGGACGGTTGCTCAAACATCTCCTAGAGGGACTCCATGATCTGACATGCAGACATCATGGCCTCATGCTTCTTAGTAAGAACGTCAGACAGGCTTACCAAGATGTAGACTCTAGCCTTATTATTGGCCATCGTCCAATGGTCATAAGCATCCTTCAATGCTTGGGGTGCATTTCGAGCGGGGACTGGAGGACATTCCTCTGTCAAGACAAACCGTAAATCATCAATAACCCAAATCGTATTCAGGCTAGATTTCTACGTCGCATAGTTTTCACTGGTTAATCTCTCATTTTTAAGCAAAGATATGATTGTGGAAGACGTGTTGAAATATACAACAATCAATTGACCGTATTAGTTATATTTGTCATAACTCATTACTTAATAATCCAATCAATTTAGCAAAAAAAATGTGTAATCATATAACCCTAATTAAACTATTAATTTTCATTTTTGCAACGATACTTAAGAGCTTTAGAGCAACAGCCACCGAAGGGTGATCAATTACTCCTCCCCTGAATTGAAACAATCTCAACTGATCACTGATACCAAAATAACTCTCATTCCTATAATTTTTAGCTATCGTTGATTCAATCAAGGATTCATTAACTAACTTAATTCATCTTATAAGTGTAACCCTCCCATTTTCGGATCTTGGAGGTACGCTTCAACAGAATCCATATCCATTGTTGGAGTTTGCATTGTTCAGACCTCTATGATTAGGCCCTCTGAAGGGATGGTCGCTCCAAGAAGACACGCAGGCGGACCATAGGAATCTCACGGTGCAACCTAATGGAGAAAACTGTAGGATATGTCGACACGCGTCCCTCTCCCATTTACTACAAAAACTTTCCCTATTCACCTTGTTATTGACCCATACAAATAATTTTCGAAGGGAGGCCGTGCCCAGGGTGATACAAAGCCAAACATGAATCTCACGGTGTGAACTCTTAAGGACGTGAGAGCTGAAATTTGATATATCACATATACCAATATCATCCCACTAAAGTATTCTAATATTTTTAGGATTTTATTATACTAAGTTAAAACTTGGCTAATGAATTTATCTAAGTCCCTTTAAATTTGCTCAATATAACATTTATATTGAATAATTGAACAATACTTGATTTCATTTATTAAAATATTTTAATAAAATCAATCATTTATTGCATGCTTATAAAATATTTATCCAATTCACCTTCTAGGTCGGTTCCCAGGTTGAGGTGTTCCGTTTCCGTCTGCTTAAATATCCCATCCTAAACAGAACCTTCCTTAGACAAAGATCCCTTATGGGTAATTATTTTATAAATTTAATCTTTTAATTAAATTTATTTTAATTCTATTAAAAACAAATTAAAAAGATTAACTTATTCCTAATCCCATTAGAAAAAACATAAGTCTAGCTTGATTAATTTTAAACAATTGAAAATTAATTTAGACCTATGTTTGCATGCAACTCTTGATTACATATTTTAATCTATCTTATTAAAACTATAACACTTATATTTTAATGATTATATTTGCATCTAAAGACATGATTAAATAAAAAAAAATTATATTTATCTAAGTAATGTCATGCTTAATGCAAATTCAATTTTCATTTGATAAATATAACACTTATATAAATCATTCATGAAAAACAAGCATTCACATACATCATTCCAATATTTATTATAACAATTTTAATATATGGTATGATGCATGGACATGCTTAAGTTGATCACACATCACTAACATAACACTTATATCATGATGCATGAGCATGCTAATTTAATCATGCATCTATAAAACATAACCCTTATATTTAATTATGATGCATGTATATGTTTATCCTAAGGTGGGTATTTTTGAATCTATATAATATACAATATGTATTATGAATTCAAAATTAATTTAAACATACATCCAATGGATAATTAAATTAAACATAAAAAAATTGGACTGATTTTGGCACCTTAATGCAAAATTAATTGATTAAATTAATATAACTATTATATTAATTGAATCATACAAAGGAAACTAGGGTAAACATCTTCAACTGAAGGGTCTCGCGTGCGCCACCTGCTTTCCATCAACATTTGATAGCAGCTCGCAATGCTGAGCAACAGAACGCTCCTGTTCTGCACGTTTTTGGCTCCGAACTTTCCCCGAACACCTCCATTTCTTCCCGATCTTTTCAGAAACCATTGCTCTTTTTATCAACACGGACTTGCAGACTCGAAGCAAGAATTAAATTGCCCAAAAAATACGAGCCCTTACAATTTAATCAAATTAAAAGTAATCTAGTGCCAAAATCGAAAGCATCCAATTTTGCAAACCGACATTCAAACATTCCAAATGCATAATATAAAACACACCTCTAAACTGATTTTGTTTTGAAAAATACGAAGAACGTGGATGCAAGAAATTGACTTTAATACTAATTGAAGGGATCAAATCCCCCAGTGGAAGCGTTGTGAACCATTCTACTTTTGTAGATTCCCAAGCTTCACAAACAATCTTCTTTAAGTTCCAATGACCAACTCCTCCAACGATCTTGATCACAAACGATTTCTTGAACAATCTTGAACACTGCCACGAGAGTAATCTCGTTATTCTCTAGGATTTCAATAAAGGGATAGATGATATCCAACTATTGGGAGAGAGAGAGGAGAAAAGAGTTTCGGAGAGTAGAGAGGATTCTCTTTGTGGCTTAGGAAAAAATTTGCACGATAACACTTGTATGTTGTGTATTGTCAGTGTCCCAAATGGGCCAAAGGGAGGTCTTTATATAGAGAAGGGTCAAACCTTTTTCCGGATCCTTTTCATATTTTCCTTTTCCACAATTAATTAATTAAATAACACTTATTTAATTTAATTTGCACATTAATTAAATAATTGTTTATACGTTAAATCCAATTTAATGTATATGTATATTTAATTATCATAAACATTGTATGTGTACTGTCTCTTATACACATCTAGATGTGTATAAGAGACAGGTATATGTGTAATACTTCTCTATTAATTAATTCTTTGTCAATCTAAGAGTTAATTAATTGATTCTAATTCAAATATTACTTTATAATTTAATTTAAATTATAGATCATATCCATAATCAATTATATATTAATCACATTAATATATGGTTTCCTCAAACTAATTTGAATGATTCAAATCATCCCTCTTAAATATCCTCTAGGAGCTAACAAGGGAACCTGGTGGACTTGTAAATTAGAAGCTCCAACGATATGAGATTAATTGGCTAAACTCATTAACCAAGTTAATCAACATTCGTTAATTGTGGGTATACTCGACTAAAGACCCACAACTGTACTCTTCTCACTATAGATATATTTATGTGTCCACAAATATAGACCAACAACAACAAGTTAGTTGTTCATGAGTGTTTGTAACTCTAACTAGGTTAAATTACCATTTTACCCTTGGATTACCTTTAACTCCTTAAGTACTAGTGCTCCTTTAATGAACAACTTGTTTATGGTCCAACCAATAAACAGAAACTCCTCTCGCATCAATGAGAGAATAGGGTCCTTTGTTCAAGTCTTGGAGATACCACTTAAGGGAATACTCATCTACTTACCGTTAAGACGGGAATAAGTGAATTATGTCTTATACTATTATGTTCCCAATTCCTCACTCGATTTTATCCCCAGAGTGGTAGGCATATTGGGTCGGTGAACTGACCACCCTCACCCATACAAATTAAAAGACAATATTTTGTGAAGAAGAGTTCATAATATACTCAGGATTAAGATTAAGTTGCTTAGGTTATCCTATTGAAATAGGAACCTAACTAGTTAACGGTGCTACATCTAGTAATTATTATTTTGCAGTCCAATCTTATGCAAACTCATTGCATAGGATACTTCCACTCGCATGTCAACTACACGAACACATTGGATGATTGTGTTTGTATCAAATACAAAGTGGGCCATATCCATAATGTTACCAGGAAAAGGTACCCAATCTTATCACTATACTATAGACCCTTCAGGCTGTATCTTGACTATGAGGAAACTTTTTCCCTTGTTACTCTGCTTAAGTCTATAAGAATCCTCTTATCCATAGCCACATATTATGATTATGAGATATGGAAAATGGATGTCAAGTTTACCTTTCTGGATGACAATCTTGAAGAGAACATTTTTATGTCTCAGCCCGAGGGGTTCGTAGACCAAGGTCAAAAGTAAAAAGTTTGCAAGCTGAATCGATCCAATTATGAGTTGAAATAGGCATCTAGATCTTAAAACATTAGATTTGATATTGCGATTAAATCTTTTGGTTTTGATTAAAATGTTGAAGAACCTCGTGCCTAAAAAAAAAATCATGGTAAAGTAGCTTTCTTAGTACTTTATGTGGATGATATCCTACTCCTTGTGAATGATGAAAGATACCTTACTGATATTAAAAAATAATTGGTAACCTAATTCCAAATGAAAGATTTGGGAGAGGCACAATATATACTTAGGATCCAAATTATTAGGGATCGCAAGAACAAAACCCTAGCTCTGTCTTAAGAAACTTATATCAATAAAATGTTGACTCGATATTTGTTGCAGAACTCTAAGAAGGGTTTATTACCTTTCAAGCACGGGGTTCACTTATCTAAGGAACAGTATCCTAAGATACCTAAAGAATTTGAGGATATAAGTGTTGGGATATTTTAGGAACACGTTTTGTTTTGTTTTATTTTTATCATTTAAGGACGGATGGGTTTGAACATGAAATCATGCGTTAGTCATAACTGATGCGTTTGCTCTCATGCGTCTGAGGTCATACATCAGAATGATGATGCGTTAATCTTAGTATACAATGACCACGCGTTCCTATCACAAGTTTTCTTATGCTTGCATCAAGTATAATACAAATGCAAGTTTCTCGGGTAATCCGAGGTCGAACACGAGAACTTGTCACTCAATAATATTTTTGAAGTGATGCGTTTGAGGCGATGAATAAGAATAAAAATAAAGTGAAGAAGGTTTAAATGTTTTACACACTACTCCTACTCCTAACTAAACAGATTGAGCAATAGAATACTTGTAATAAGAATAAGTAGAAACACAACAACCAATAACGCATAGTAATGCTCCGATCGTCACTCGGTCTGGGTTGTGGAGATGAGGAATTCTCACTAAAAATCTCTTTCAGGTTCTCATCTGTGATCATAAACTTCTGCCTTGAGGCAAAAGATCGGATCTCTTAAAATGAAGGTCTCAAGGGCTATTTATAGAGTTTGGACGCCGACAACTGTAATGATGAAGGTATGGCTCGCTGCTGCTTTTATTGCGGTATGGGCATTGTCACATCGCCTTATCTTGTTGATACTCCCAAGGTATGTGTCCGAGCTGAATTCAGCTGAAGTTATCAACACGTTCTACCCATCTTGCGATCTTCTATTATGGTTGTCAATCCGTGGCCGCATTCTCTATTTGTTCACCGCTTTCTCCATGCGTTAGACGCATGTGTTTACCGTAACTTCCATGCATTAGATGCATGTGATTGTCGTCTGCGTCGTCTTTGCGGTAGATTGGCTTCAGCGCATGCGTTTTTCTGTGATTGTTAGCTTCAAACACGTGTTTGATTCCTGCGATAGCTACAAATATAGACACTTTGGCACGGAATAACGCATAATATTGGGTCAGTGAGGATTTAGGTGCTAATCGACGCAAAACTCAATTTTTCACAAATTCTAAGTATTATCACTGCGTTTTCTACCTATTAGCCCTCATAATTCTAAATAAAAAGTTTATAATAATTGGCATCTGCTAGTCATCACCCGCTCAAACTTAGAATCATGTTTGTCTTCAAGCATGCGTTACACTCAAGAAATTCTTAACTCACCTTCCGACGTTCCTTTGCGATGACTAGCTTTTCAGAATATAATTAACATGTACCTCTAACCATGACTGCAATGCTCTCCTTTACTTTGGCTACTTCTTCAAAGAGATCTTTTCTAAGTTGAAATTTGGCAAGCTCTTGCTCAAAAACTTTTTATTCATTTTCCGCAATTTTGCGTTCAGCTCATGAGAATGCGTTCGTTCAAAACAATTCAAGCTTATGCGTTTACTTATTCGAATGCGGTGTTGAACCTGGTTATACTCTTCGTTTTGGCTTACCCCCACGTGTGTCATGCGAGCATCCAACTTCGGTGGCGTTCCATATTTAACTCAACTCATGTCTTGCTTAATTTGGCTTGCGCCAGACAAAGGAGTTGCACCGATGCTCGATCCTAACGATTTACCTTCGTTTTGGCTTGCCCCCACGAGTGTCATGCGGACATCCAACTATGGGTAAATACCTTTCACAACTTAGCACTTATCAACATGGATTTCCCCATTGCATTGATAGTGGAGTTGTTATTTTCAAATTTTTTCTTTTGAAGGAAATGACCGCAGTGTGATGAACGCAATTCTCTGAGACTGCTGCCACCCCCCAAACTTAGAGGGTGGCAGCGTTTTCACTGCAAGATGAAAAAAAACTTAATAGGAATGTGATAACAAATGTTTAAGCAAAGGTTTGCACACAATGCAACTATAGACTTTCACAATTTGAAGAAACTATTAAAAATATGGGGTGCCTTGCGATACTAGTTAGAGGACGTGGTGAATTATTTGTATCATTATAAACGCATCGCAAAGAACCGCAGTCAGACAAGGAGAATTCCAAAAGGATAATGCATAAAAGATAACAAGAAAAGAACCTTAAGTAGAATAACGCATGTGACAATATGTTGGAGTTCATGCGATTAAAGCCATGCATTTGAAAGATGTGGAAGATGCTTCCGTTGTAACTGCACACCGAGGAGAGTTATTATTGCACCTACAAGGAGCAAACACACCACAACCAAGGAAGCAGCCGCATATCCAAAATAACAATAAATAAAAATAATAAACTAAATTAAGAAAATAATGTAAAAGATAGAGTAGAAGATGTCTCTGAAGAAATTGGAGTTTTGTCACCGTAAGGAGTCTCCCATGCAGAAGATGGTTCTCAACTGCTTGGGTCAAGGGGGCTCGCCCTGACCATTGGAGCTTCCAGCAATTGTTGGACGCATGATGGTTGACATACGTCTAAGATTGCTTCTAGCTCATGCAACAGATAGTCTTTCTATCTCAAGGTCAATATTTGACTTTCGACGCATCGCCTATACTTCAAATATTGTTTGCAGCTTGGTCGCACAATCAACAATACGTCTAAGATTGAAAGGGTGCCTGCGAAAACACAAAATCTTCACAAAACATTAGCTGCCAAGTCCCCGGTAACGGCACCAAAAACTTGTTGGGATATTTTAGGAACACGTTTTGTTTTGTTTTATTTTTATCATTTAAAGACAAATGGGTTTGAACATGAAATCATGCGTTAGATATAACTAATGCGTTTGCTCCCATGCGGCTGAGGTCATGCGTCGGAATGATGATGCGTTAATCTTAGCATATAATGACCATGCGTTCCTATCACAAGTTTTCTTACGCTTGTACCAAGTATAACACAAACGCAAGTTTCTCAGGTAATCCGAGGTCGGACACGGGGACTTGTCACTCAATAATATTTGTGAAGTGATGCGTTTGAGGCGATGAATAAGAAAAAATAAAGCGAAGAAGGTTTAAATGTTTTACACACTACTCCTACTCCTAACTAAACAGATTGAGCAATAGAAGACTTGCAATGAGAATAAGTAGAAACACAATAACCAATAACGCATAGTAATGTTTACTATCTTAAATCGCCCGAGTAATCCCATCTCTTTGCACTAACGCATCACACCTCTCGGTGGTCAGCTGCATGACTATATCTCTATAATGCATGGTTGCATCAACCATAAGATTGTGCCTATCTCTAGGAATAATGCGAACCTTGCTTAGTGCGTTCCATCTCTTACCTTCTTAGGCAGTTAGAAGCGGCTATTTAACTTATAGACAAACAATGCAACATCCCATAGACAAGCATTGCTACAGCTTTTCACCAAGCAAAGAGGATTAACTCACTATACTCGCACAATGCACACCTCTTGGTGGGTTGCTTCATGCGTCCTATCTCTTGGCTACACGATTAAGCATGCGATTGGCTTTGATAAATGAACGTTGAAGATAAAATATGGTAGAAATGAAGATGATGAAGAATACGATAATGGAGGAATTAGGATTTGCATTTATCACAAAATATCTTAATATCTCAAGCAAAAATGTAATACAATACAGAGATTAGAAGGGAGATGAAGAAATCTGCGTCAAGGCTACCGATGATGCCATGGTTGAATGGTGGAGATGTCTCTCTCGAGCTCTATCTCCGACGAATGCTCCGATCGTCACTCGGTCTGGGTTGTGGAGATGAGGAATTCTCACTGGAAATCTCTTTCAGGCTCTCATCTGTGATCACAAACTTCTGCCTTGAGGCAGAAGATCGGATGTCTTAAAATGAAGGTCTCAAGGGCTATTTATAGAGTTTGGACGCCGACAACTGTAATGATGAAGGTATGGCTCGCTGTTGCTTTTATCGCGGTATGGGCATTGTCACATCGCCTTATCTTGTTGATACTCCCAAGGTATGCGTCCGAGCTGAATTCAGCTGAAGTTATCAACACGTTCTACCCATCTTGCGATCTTCTATTATGGTTGTCAATCCGTGGCCGCATTCTCTATTTGTTCACCGCTTTCTCCATGCGTTAGACGCATGTGTTTACCGCAACTTCCATGCGTTAGACGCATGTGATTGTCGTCCGCGTTGTCTTTGCGGTAGATTGGCTTCAGCGCATGCGTTTGTCTGTGATTGTTAGCTTCAAACACGTGTTTGATTCCTGCGATAGCTACAAATATAGACACTTTGGCACAGAATAACGCATAATATTGGGTCAGTGAGGATTTAGGTGCTAATCGACGCAAAACTCAATTTTTCACAAATTCTAAATATTATCACTGTGTTTTCTACCTGTTAACCCTCATAATTTTAAATAAAAGACTTATAATAACTGACATTTCTGCCAGTTATCAATAAGCGTATTCCTTATGCCTCAACTGTGGGCAGCTTAATATATATTATGCTTTACACTAGGCCATACATTTGTTATGTAGTGGGAATAGTCAATAGGTACCAATCCAATAGACCATTGATGTAACGTCGTTGATTAGTTAAGTTGTTATTTCAATAGGATGACCTATACAACTTAGTTTTAATCTTGAGTGTATTATGAATTCTTGTTCACGATGGACTATCCTTTGATTTGTATTGATGAGAGTTGCCAATTTATCGACTCAATAAGCCTACCATTTTAGGGACAATAACGAGTGGGGAGATGAGAACATAATAATACAAGATAAAGTTCACTCCTTCCCGACTTTAGGGTAAGTAGATGAGTGTTCCTTTAAGTGGTGTCTCTGGGACTTGAATAAAGGACCTTACCCTCTCGTTGGCCTACGGGAGGTTTCTGTTCAATGGTAGGACCATAAACAGATTGTTTATAGAAAAACATTGGTACTTAAGGATACAGAGGTAACCCAGAGTAAAACGATAATTTGACCTAGTTGGTGTTACGAACACTCATGAAAGACTAACTTTCTGTTATTGATCTATATCCGTAAACACCAAAATATATCTATAGTGAGAATAGTGCAACTGTAGGTATTTAGCGGAGTGTACCCACAGTTAACGAATATTGATTAATTTAATTAATGAGTTTAACCAATTAATCTCATATTGTTGGAGCTTCTACTTTGTAGGTCCACCAGGTCCCCTTGTTAGCTCATTAAAGAATATTAATGAGGAATGATTTGAATAGTTCAAATCAATTTAGGAAATTATATATCAATATGATTAATATATAATTAATTGTAGATGTGAAATATAATTCAAATTAGGTTAGAGATAAATATTTGAATGAGATTTAAATATTTAATTCATGTGAATTAGATTCATGAAAAATTAATTAATTATATGTAAGAGAGGTGGAAGCATATAAACATGTGATGTTTATATATTAATTAATTATCTATATATAAAATTAGATTTAATATGTGATTATTTAATTAATGTGCCAATTAATTAAATAACCTTATTTAAGTAATTGACATCAAGGGTGAAAAAGGAAATACTTAGAGAAGGGGTAAATCCTTCTCCATATAAATCCATCCTATTAGCCAATTTAGGGCAAGGATTCATTTTTGTGCAAAAATACCTTAGCCTCCAAAATAATTCCTCGCCACACTCATTCTATAATCTCTCTACCTCTTCCTCTTCCGAGTGTTGGAGACAACTCATCCAACTCTTAGAATCATAGAGAACAACAAGATTATTCTTATAGTAGTATTGGTGATCGTTGAGAAGATGTTCATGTGAAGAAGAAGAGGAATTTCAAGAAGTTTGGGAATCTACGAAGGTGAGAATCATTCATTCCTTTGTTTCTCCTATATAATGCATGTTTGTTATGTTGCTTATCCTTTTCCACTATGTTTTAGTATGCTATCTTTTGTCTTTTTAAAATGGAAAAATCGAATGCAAGGCATTCTCACGCTTCCACTTTGGATTCGATCCCTACAAATGCAACATAAGTCTAAAGCCCTTGAAAAGTTCAAGGAGTACAAGGCGGAAGTTGAAAATGCATTAAGAAAAACAATCAAAACGCTTCAATCTGATCAAGGTGGAAAGTATATAGATTTGAAATTCCAAGAATATTTGATAGAACGTAGAATTGTATCCCAAATCTCAGCACCTGGTATATTTGCAAAATGGTGTATTAGAAAAGAGAAATCAAACCTTGTTGAATGTGGTCCGGTCTATGATGAGTTACGCTTCTTTACCTGACTCGTTCTGGGGTTATGTAGTACATACTGCAATTTATATTTTGAATTGTGTTCCATCCAATAGTGTTTATGGAACATATTTGGAGTTATGGAATGGTCGTAAAGGTAGTTTATGCCATTTTAGGATATGAGATTGCCCAAGACACATGTTTGAGGCTAATTCTAAGAAATTGAAACCTCGTTCAAAATTATGCCTATTTGTAGGCTACCCCAAAGGAATAAGAAGTGGTTACTTCTATGATCCTAAAGATAGTAACGTGTTTGTATCGAAAAATGCTACATTTTTAAAAAAGGACCACATTTGGGAGCACAAACCATAGAGTAAGATAGTATGAATGATGTTTCTAATGAAAATACCGATCCTTCAATAAAAGTTGTTGAAGAGCCAAGTAGGTCACATCCACCTCAATCATTGAATGAGCCTCGACGTAATATGAGAGTTACGAACCCGCCTATTCGTTATAGGGTTTAACAAAAACCCTAATCGTCATAACTAATGACAACATTGAGGATCCATTGTCTTATAAGAAAGGCAATGGAAGATGTAGACAAAAATAAATGGATCAAAGCTATAGATCTCGAAATGGAGTCTACGTGCTTCAATTCAGTCTGGGATCTTGTAGATCAACCTGATGGGGTAAAATCTATAGGTTGCAAATGGATCTACAAGAGGAAAACGGGTGCAGATGGTAAGATGTACACCTTCAAGGCCAGTCTTGTGGCAAAGGGCTATACCCAGGTTGGGGGAGTTGACTATAAGGAGACTTTCTCACTTGTTGCCATGTTGAAGTCTATCTGGATACTCCTATTCATTGCCACATATTATGACTATGAAATTTGGAAAATGGACGTTAAGACTGCCTTTCTAAACGGTAATCTTGAGGAGACCATCTATATGTAGCAACCAGAGGGATTTATAACCCAAGATCAAGAGCAAAACTTTGAAAGCTTAATCGATCCATTAATGGATTGAAACAAGCTTTTCAATCTTGGAATATAATGTTTGATACTACGATCAAATCTTATGGCTTTGATCAAAATGTTAATGAGCTTTGTGTCTACAAAAAAATCATCAACAGTTTAGTAGCTTTCTTATTGTTGTACATAGACGATATCTTACTCATTGGAAATGGTGTAAGTCTACTAACTGATATTAAACAATGACTGACGACCCAATTCCAAATGAATGATTTGGGAGAGATGTAGTTTGTTCTGGGTATTCAGATCTTTAGGGATCGAAAGAACAAATTTCTGACCTTGTCTCAAACATCATATATTGACAAGATGCTTGTCAAATATTCGTTGCAAAAATCCAAGAGAGGCTTGCTACCTTTCAGGCATGGAGTTTCTCTGTAAGGAACAATCTTTTAAGACACCTATTGAGAAAATAAAGAACTCTCATGCATTAGCTATTGGTAGCTTGATGTATATGATGTTATATACTATACTTGACATTTGCTATGCAATAAAGATAGTCAGTAGATATCAGTCTAATCCAGGATTAGATCATTGGACTATCGTTAAAACCATCCTCAAGTATCTCCAAAGAATGAAAAACTACATGCTCGTGTATGGGTCTAAGGATTTGATTCTTACAGGATACACAAACTATGATTTTCAGATTGATAAGGATTCCAAGAAATCTACTTCGGGATTAGAATTCACTCTTCATAGAGGAGTTGTAGTCTGAAGAAGCACCAAGCAATGGTGCATTACTGACTCTACCATGGAGACAGAATATGTAGCAGCTTGTGAAGCTACCAATGAGGTTTTCTAGCTCAGGAAATTCTTGATTGATTTGGAAGTAGTTCCAGGCATGTCAAAGCCCATCACCCTTTATTGTGATAATAGTAGTGTTGTGGCTAACTCTAGGGAGCCTAGGAGTCATAAGCGTGAGAAGCACATAGAGCACAAGTATCACTTGATACAGGAGATTGTACATCGAGGGGGTATGATTGTCATGCAGATCGCTTCGGTACATAATGTTGCTGATCCATTTACAAATGCTCTCACGACTAAGGTGTTTGAGTGTCACATGGAGAGTCTGGGTCTACGAGACAGGTCACATCTAGTTAGGGCAAGTGGGAGCTTTTGTACTGGGCGTGTATTGTATGCCATAGTTTCTTGTTTTTATGTACTGTTGTAATAGTTTGACTTTTATGATGTACACTCAACTAGCTTTAGGACAAGTGGGAGATTGCTGGGGTTGATATCTTAAATCTCGTGTGTCTTGTAGTTTGTAATTGTACTGTACAAATAATTTATTTAACTAATAAAATAAGCAGTATTTTATTTAACGTTTAGTAGCATTAACCCATAAAACCAATAAACTAAGATCAAAGGTTATCTTTTATAACTTAAACATGTATGTGGAGAAATATATTTGTAGTGCGAAAAGTGCAACTGTCGGTCTTTAGTTGAATGACCGATAATTAATGGAAGTTGGTTAGTTTAATTAAAGAGTTTAATTAGTTAATCAAGTTCCATTGGAGTTTCAATCTATAGGTTCATAAGGTCCTCTCGATAGCTCGATTGGGATTAATGAGAATCAAATTAATTTTGGATTAATTTGAATTGTTCAAATTAATTCAGGGAATTGATTATGTACGACATAATTAATATAATGTATTTGATACATTATAATATAAAGTTTTATTTGAGAAAGAAATATTTGAATTTGATTCAAATATTAATTATATGAATGTGATTCATATATGAAAACTATAGATTATAATTATATGAATTTGATTCATATTGATTACTATAGGTTAAATGCGAGAATGTTAAATTATAGGTTATATTATATGTGATATGATGTAAACTATAGATCATATGGTTTAATATATGGTATATATAGTACATATAGTAAGGTAGTTATTATATATATTTATACATTAAATTGTTTTAATTTTTTGAAAATTAGTTTTAAATAGTTTTTTTTTTAAATTATTTTTTAAATGAATTAAAAGTGATAATTCTCTCCCCTTAATTCTCTATTTACATGGAAGCGGAGAATTTGATTTATAGGGATTCATCTTCCCACTTCATTAAATGCAGAAGAGTATGTGCTCTCCCAGACAATCCTTATGCAAAAATCGCTCTCTCAAATTCCCCCTCTTCCCTTGTTAAAATTACTATGAGAAGCCCATAAAACTCTCCCTGATTCTCAACTTTGAGAATACCTTGGTTTCGTTGTGGTGGTGTCTATTTTGGGGTTGCTATAATTTTTGGCATGTTCGTATTCCACGGAGAACGTGGAGATCATTTGGAGAGGAACTGTGAAGAATTATGGATCTTCAAGGGTAAGCGTTCTCCAACCCTAAGTTTCTTATCATTTTCATTGATTAAAGCATGTTGTATTAAAATACGTATGAATTGTTTTCGTCCTCTGTAGTTTTATGTTTCTGTAAAAATAAAAATTGGCTAGATCCACTTCTACATCAGATGTTCACGCATCCTTCGGTTTGTCCTATAGTTAATGAATGGAGATAACTAATTAAAGAGTTTAGTTAATTAATCTTATATTATTGGAGTTTATAGTCTATAAGTTGGTCCATTGCTAACTCACAATGGACCAACATGAATCAAATGTATGGAAATAAAATTTGAAATGTTCAAATTATTGAAGGAAAAATATATTTGTTGTATTTGATACAATTAATAAGCATTAATGTATTATGATACATTATTATTATTATAAAGTTTTGAATTAAATTCAAATTTAAAACTTTATAATATGAGAGATTAATGTATTTGAATATGTTTCAAATAATTAATTAAAATTATATAGTAGGGGATAATTGAATTATTTGAATATAATTCAAATAATTAGATATTTTTATTTTAATATGAGATATTACAAAATTAATATAAATAATTAAGATTGACACTAATTAGAATCTATAAATAAGACTTTATAGAGGAAGAACTCTTTGCCGTTTATATACGTCCCCCGAAATCACGGAGAAAGGTTCTATGTTCTCCCAATTCCTTCCATTATTTCAATTCATGAAAAAGAACTTCAATTGGAGAAGAATTTTGTTGCAACTATGTTTCTACAAAGGTATGAATATCATATGTTAACCCTTTTAATGCTTATGTATGTTTTTATTTCTAATAAGAAATCAAAGTACGCAATTCCATCATTTTCGCTGTGGAATTGAAGCGTCCCTTCAATCAATGCAACTTTTTGAAAGTCTATGCATAATATTAAGGAGGTGTCTAACTCATTAATATGAGTTGGGTCGAATTAGTAAAAAATACCAGCTCAATGTTTGACCCACTACCTTTAAATATTGATAGAGTTAAGTTGGTTATTTTAACCAACTCACCCCAAACATCCCTCCTGTTTTCAATGATTCTATTTGTTGGCAACTACTGTTGTCATACTCTAGCGACCACTCAACGATCAACCCCCAACTCCGACAACCACCCATAACTTTGGAAAATACCAACTTTTTTGTTTCTTTAGTAAAATATCAACTTAATTAATAACGATATAAAGTTTTTTGAGGTAATGGTATAAACTTTTATTTAACGAGGATGGGAAAGTATTTGAGGTAATTGCCCAAAAGACCCATTTTAAGGGTTCAAAATGACAAATGACCCAGTTTTTGAAAAAATGTCAAATGTCTATTTGTTGGTGTCATGACCATGTGAAGTTACAGTATACTTTTTTTTTTTTTTTTTTCTTTTTCCTTCTTCTCTGGTGCGAGAAATCTTCCCGTGCATGTCATCTTCTTCTTTTCTGGCTTCTTCTCGTATGTACTTCTTCTTTTTCGACATGACGAGTCCATGCGAGCAACTTCGATGAGCAAGAGATGAGAGAGAGGAGTGATTTTGTGAGTGAGAAAATGAAGAGAGAGTGAGAGACACAGTGATTTGTGAGTGAAAAAAAAGGAGAGAGCGAGATGAGCGAAAGTGAGACTATTTTTTCGTGTGTGTGAATATATTATGGTAATTTCACAAGAATTTGATGTCATCAAAAGGGTCATTCAACCTTTTTTTTCTTTTCAAAAATCGAATCATTTCATATTTTTTTTATCTAATTTTTGGATCATCCAGCCGGTGGACCAAAGTATTTTTCTCGACGAAAAATAACCCAAACTTAGAATAGTTTCATTTTTCTTTTTATCCGAAACTTATAATAAAGTTAATTATGTCATTCTTGGCAATTTCCGAAGGTTATGGTTTTTGGGGGTAAAAACTTTGGAGGACTTCAATTAGTTTTGTGAATGAATCGGAAGAGAGAGGTGTTGGCTTTCTAAAATCACTGATCTGTCTCCTCTCTTCTCTTCTATCTCTCACTTGCAGGCTTCCGATCCGCCCAGCTCTTCGATCCCACTGTGTTTCTCTCTGCTTGCAGACCCTTCTACACAAGGTAACTCTCTTTCCCTCTCCCTTTTTCGATTCGCCAATTCAATTCAATTCCACCGCACCCATGGCCATCTTCATTGCCTTGCTTTGCTTTGCCTTGATGTGGGAGCACTTGCTTCCGACTTGATTCCCTTGATTCCCTTCATTGCAATTGTGTTTTAAGAACTTCCTTGCTTGGGCTAGATCTCTTTTCTTTTCACGCAATGCAAGCTTCGATTTCATGCTCCAATTTGACTTTCCCGGAATCAATTGACCATTTTCTCTCTCTCAAATCTTGTTTCCTCTACTGCAATTATTTGCGAACCCAATTGACTTGTGAATTAGTTTCAGTTGTGTATGCCTTTTTCGAGTTATGCTTCCTCGATGCCTGCCTCTGCTTTCGGAAATTCTTCTGTTTAGCTAAAGAATCATTTTGAACAATAACAAAGACGGAATCTGGGGGATTGTTTTGCCCCCATCCCATTTCATCGTTCTATTGTAATTTAAACGCGGTTTCGCGCAGACTTAGCAGATGTCTGACTTTTTAGTAAGATTTGTGTCATGGAAGTCCTTATTATTTGCGCTTTGATTGGCAATTCATTCCTCTTTTCTTTAAGAATCGTCTTGATTTTTGTTTTCTTTACCTGTTGGCTGGACAGGTCTGCGTCATGCTAGCATCCCATTAACTCAAAGGGCGTGAGAGTGCGATAATAGAACCCATGGGGACTGAAAATCCTGCTCATCAGAATTTTCCTACTAGACCTGCCGCCACACCTTTTGCTGCCACTCAGACCACTTCACCATTTTCATCTTCTGGTCCTGTAGTTGGATCAGACAACACTCGTTTTAGACCTGCCTCTCCTGCTATGCCCCCAAACACAATGCCTTTTCCTCCATCCTCGGGTCCTGCAGTTGGATCAACGGTTCCTGGGTTTAGACCTATGCAACCGAGTAGGTATTCTGATCCATCCGTTCCACCCCCACCAACATCAAGCGTCCCAGCAACTGCTGGACCTTTCCAGAGTTTCCCAGCTCCGCAGTTTACTTCACCATCTCAACCACCTCCTTCACGAATTCCACCAATGGGGCAACCCCCTGCAGCTTATGTACCACCACCCCCAGTTTCCTTTCACCAGCAAAGTCAGATTCCTTCAGTGCCTATGGGATCACCTCCTCAAATCTTAGGTCCTCCCCCAACAAATGTTCCACAGCCTATGTCAGATCCATCTTTTCCATCAGCCAGGCCTAATTTTCAGTCCTCTTTGCCTGGTTATGTCCATAAGCAACCTAATGCAGATTTACAGTCCCAACAAATGCAACCTCCTCCTTTTGTTAGTCACCAAGGGCAGTATGTTCCTCCTTCAGCACCAGCTTCCCCTTTCCTTCGTCACCAAGGAGGTTATGTCCCCCCTCCTCCTGCTGCAGCCTCTCAAGGTTTGCTGTCTACGGACCAAAAGCCCTATCCAGGCACTGGACCTCCTCTTGGTTCCATTCAAGGATTAGCTGAAGATTTCAACTCGCTTTCTATTGGATCTATTCCTGGATCAATTGATGCAGGCATTGATCCAAAAGCACTTCCAAGGCCATTGAATGGTGATGAAGAACCTAAACTGTTTTCCGAGATGTACCCCATGAACTGCGATCAAAGATATTTACGTTTTACAACCAGTGCTATTCCCAGTTCCCAGTCATTGGTCTCAAGGTGGCATTTACCTCTCGGAGCAATTGTTTGTCCACTTGCAGAAGCTCCTAATGGGGTTAGCGTCTCTGTTCAATATTTTGATTTCTGAGCATGCTGAAGTTACCTTATGAAATTTCTCTTATTTTCCTACAGGAAGAAGTGCCAGTTATCAATTTTGCTTCAACTGGCGTCATCCGCTGTAGGAGGTGTCGCACTTATATAAATCCATATGCCACATTCACAGATGCTGGAAGAAAGTGGCGCTGCAACATTTGTTCTCTGCTCAATGATGGTATGATAAATTATAATTCTCTTGGCTCCTGGACACTTGAATTAGAAATATGACCTGGTGCAATAGGTAGTCACATTTCTTACGTGGAAGCCTAATGCATAGGAAAAATGTTTTTAAGAGTCAAAGTTACGTCCTTTCTTTTGAATTTTAGCCATAGGCTGTACGCTGTATACAGTTTTCTTTTTATTTTCTCCTTCCCTTTCTTGGACACACAATTTAGTGTTACCGTAGAACTCGTGTGTAAACATTCACTTCATTAGCTTTTGTTTTCTTTGGGAAGCGGAAGATATACCTCTTTGTATTATTTGCTGAGAAAATGTAATTTCTTTTTGTATATCACTATATGCACTGTTGAATTATATTCAATTAGGCTGCTTCCTTATTCAGTTCCAGGAGATTATTTTGCCCATTTGGATGCCACTGGTCAGAGAATTGATTTGGATCAACGACCTGAGCTCACTAAGGGTAGTGTGGATTTTGTTGCTCCAACCGAGTATATGGTTCGGCCACCTATGCCTCCACTATACTTTTTCCTTATTGACGTTTCTATAGCTGCAGTTAGAAGTGGGATGTTAGAGGTAAACATTTCTATACAATTTTTTCGACTATTATTATTTATTTTTTTTTCTAAAGAAAACAGAATCACTCATTGATCAAATGAAACTACAGAATGGCGAGATCATGCCAATGGACTACAATTGTTACAATTATTATTGGTTTATTTTCTTCATCTTCTTCTCTTTTTGTATATTTTTTTTATTTCAATGTTTTTTTTTGAAAAGGATACCAAACTTTTCCTTACGAATATGAAGAGACTAGTGCTCCAAAGTACTGAGAAATCATAAGATAATTCTATTTTGAGAATTGTTCTTCCAATCTAAAAGAATGATCACGATATGGAATGAAAGATACCTTTTAGGTTGTGGTATTCTTACCATTATTATAACCAACTGAAATTTAAGCCGATAACAACTAACGGTCAGTTTAACTGGTTTAAAACTAACAAACAACCTAACAACCTACTAACAAGCAACTCATGGCCTAGAACTTATGCTACATCATTTTGGCATTCATGAAGAGTAATTTACCTTTGTGGTAAAGTTTTTTGTCTGGCAGGTTCTCCATGGTAGAATTAATATCTTAGGTAGGGTTTTGAGGAGGGTTTCCAACTTGGTGAGGCCTTCGTGTTGTGTCCTCTACAGCAGTGCAGAGGACCTGAACCATATTCTTTGGTTGTATGATTATTGGTTTGCAGTTTGGAGCTTTTTATTTATTATTATTTATTATTATTATTTTTAGCTTGGTTTGAGTTTGGCTAGACACAGGGGCTGCAACCTGCAGAGATGTGATTGAGAAATTCTTTCTTCATCCTCCTTTTTGCAAGAAAGGAAGGCTTTTGGGGCACATTGAGGTGTGCGTTATTGTTTGGAGGCTTTTGGGAGAAAGGAACAACATAATTTTTAGAGAGTTTGAAAGACTCTTGAGTAAAGTGTGGTCCTTTATTAGGTTCAAAAAATTAAAGAAATTTTAAATGAAGATTTTGAAAGGCCAAAGTCTCAAAAAAGTTCCTCTCCTCTCTTCCTTTGATGGGTCAAACTCTCTTCGAAGAAGTTGTGGGAGGAGGTTTGGAGGGCAACTCATGTCAATGCCTTGACTTTTCTTTTTTGGAAAGGAAATAGAACTTTTCATTCAAAAAATGAAAAGAGACTAATGCTCCAAGATACAATAATCTTCAAGAGCGGAGATAAAAAAAAGTACTACAAAGGTAGACAATAATATTGAGAGACAATAAAAAGAAAACCCCAAATGAGCAAACTCTTAAAAACCGAACAAACCAACACCCAGATCACAAAAACTTTTAATCCAATGCCAACAAAAGACCTGCGAGCAACCAAGGAAAATACTCCTTGAAGACCAAAATTGTGAGCTTCATTCCACAATTGAATGGGAGCAAGATATCTTGAATAAACGAGGAAATCGAGACTTTACATCAAGAGAAAACCAAACCAACTGCATTTCAAGTGCCGCTTCCAAGCTTGAAAACTGCTAGAAAAAACACAACTTCTTTAAAGCAGAACTGTAAGGCTTAGTCTCAAGGCCATGAGAATTCCACCATATTAGTTCCATCCCTGGACATAACCACCAAGCTAGACTTTAACTAAAGAAAAACAAGGTGGTATTGATTTCTACTGCAAAGCACATTTTTCAATTAGTCCTCCGGATTACTATGCTTATAATTTTTTTGTATTCTTGAATTTGGAACTTTGTATCTGGAGCATTATTCTCTTATTTATATCAATGAAAAGTTTGTTTCCGTTTTAAAAAAAGAAAAAAGAATAGAATTTGGCAGGAATAATGAGTGACTTATTTGGTCGATCATTTTATCCATTCGAAAATAAGGTATCAAAACCGTTTGCAAAGTTAACCTTTGAATTATCCTAAGAGTCTATAGTATCCTCATTACTTACACTAACTACTGATTCTCTATCTGAATCGTAAATAGAAGGATTGTTCTTCGGGGTGAACAACTTGAAACTTCTTTAACAAAATGAATATTTGATCTCGGGATATTGATGACCGTTTGGTTGAAATTCATACCAGGAGGCCATGGGTGTAGTTTGTCTAGCGATTGAGAATCTGCTATTAAGAGACGTGCACAAGACTCCTCAAGAGGATAAACTACTTTAGAAGGTAGAAAAGCTTGAACTTTTCATTACTTACCTCCACTAGACCAAAAGAACTGGAACCAAATTTAAAAAAATAATAAAAAAAGACACGCAAATTTGCGTGTCTGACACCTGTAAGGTGTGTGTCGGTGTCGGACACATGTCCGACACCGACACTTCATCCAAAATAAAGTATATGTGCTTCCTAGTTCACCTTGTTAACTGTTATCAATAATATAAACCTCATGCATGTAAGGGAACGTAAGTTTTTTTTTACAAAAGCCAACCCCTATATCCAACAATAAACTTCGATGAGAATGTGCTTTGTAAGACCAATTTTCAAATGAAAGTTACCATTTTCCTCCATTTTCCATCAAAATCCATATCACCAAAGCTATCATCAAGTTTTATCAATGCCGTATCAACCATAAAGGGATTGATTAAAACTTTAGACTGAAAATAATCTTCCAAACGGAACAAATATCCTTCCATGTATAGTAGGCAAGCACTCTAAAAACCACATAACGATTGTTGCAGTTCATATCCAACACTTCCTTATCTCTCCTAACCCAAAAAGAGGAAACATTGTCAGGAGGAGTACTACTAAAAAAATTATTAAAAACCCGCTGAGGATTGTCCTCAAAGTTTCTGGGCACCTTCAAATCATCTGCGGAAATTGAAACTAAAGACTCACTAATCCCATTCAGAGGAAACACTCCAAACCCAATCCGGGGGGAGGACAACAAACATGACTCCACTTTGATGAGAAAATCTCTAATCATCTCCCAGAAAATCATCCAACCTTTCTTCAAGAAACCAGTTGGAACATGTAGATTTTTCCTACCACCCGGTGGGGGGCCAAATAGCACATTCAAAATATCTTTCAATAATGATTTAAACTTAGACAAACAAATGAAACTAGAGTCATTTGATATTTTTTGGAGAAGAATAGATGAACTGAATTCTGTAATAACTCAATCAAGGATAAAACCGAAGAATATAACTCATCATCTCTATTGAGTTAAAAGTCTTATGGCATGAAGAAAATTGAAGGATGCCTAGCAGCATGACAGCAAAAAACTGTAACCCACTCAAGAAAAGCAAAAATAGTTGAAGGAGACAACCTAGGCCGTGGAGACAGTGGCCGGTGACCGGAGGAAATGATGGAGACATCGACTAGAGGCAAGAGAAGGCAGTGGAAGAAAGAGTGGTTAAAAGACCAGAGGTGGGTGAAAGAAGAAGCAAAAACTGTAGAGAGGTAGGTAGAGAAGGAGAGTCGAGAACGGCCGATGACAAAGGAGATCGATGACTGAGGGTGAAGGGGAGAGGTGGACAGAAATGTCTGCATAGTCGGCAGCAACCGCAATGGATGTTGGTCACTACGGATTCTATGAGAGAGAACAATGATGGTTTAGGATTTTGACGAAGAAGGCTAGGGATTTGGACGAAGGAGGTGGAGGATTAGGGTTTCGGCAAGATGTAGTCGGAGGTGACAGCCATGGATGGAAGTGACTAGGGTTTCGATGGGCTAGGGTTTTGGTGGGTTGGAAGGTCTATGTAAAAAAAAGAAAAAA
Organism: Benincasa hispida; assembly: GCF_009727055.1. Taxonomy (NCBI): domain Eukaryota; kingdom Viridiplantae; phylum Streptophyta; class Magnoliopsida; order Cucurbitales; family Cucurbitaceae; genus Benincasa; species Benincasa hispida. Next base: position 59,957,611 of record NC_052350.1, on the reverse strand, counting down.
ACAAAGTTCCATTTCAATGCCTTGACTTCAGTGATATGCAAAACTAACTGAGATTTGTGATTTTGTGTGAAATACCTTTCCCTTGTAGCAAGGGGAAGTGTTAAGCGGCCTTACAGTGATCATTCTTACTGCTTCCAAGAAACTTTTGTCCTGAAATTTGAGGGGTATGAAGTTAGGAGGTTCCTCAAATCTTTGTGGATCTCTAAAGACATTACTTGTGTAAATGTAGAATCCAATGGTTGTTAGGAAAGCAAATTGAAGATTTTGGAAGTCCTCAAAGGAGGTTATACACACAATCAAAATTTCCTTCCATCTATGATCCTTTGATTTTCTTTTTGGGCCCGAATCACACTTGGGGCAAGTTTACATTTCTTATGGCTTGAAGGTTTGAAGTAGCTAATGGTGGTTTCTTCAACATTTTGTTCGCAAGCTCTTAATCATTCAGGCGCAATTATTGGATTAGTTCTTTGTTTTTTAATGTTTATTTATTTTCATGGTAATTCTCTATATGGTTGTATTTTCTATCTTTGTTTTTTCTCTCTTTTTCACTCCCTTTGGGAGTTTCTTTCCCTTGAACATTTATCCATTTTCATTATATCAGTGAGAAGTTGTTTCTTGTTCAAAATTACATGAGTATAGAATCCAGACGTTTAAGGGTGTGTCCTTCCGAACACATTACAATGATAACTAACTTTTCTTCTCTAACTTCCTTTCTTATATGCACCTGCTACCCAACCACTCGCACATATTCTTTTGTGAGGTGGGAGACAAATACCTATACCATTGGGCCCAAAACCACACACACATATTTTTCCTGAACATAATTGACTTTCTACGCATACCCTTCCTCTCATCAAAAGTTGTGTGTGTATATATATATATATATATATATATTGTTTTTCCCATTCTTATTCTCAACATTGGAGCAATTCCTTGTTATTTTCATATTTTGTTTCTGTGGTTTGCTCCTCGTTGGGTATACTATCATTTTTCTCCATGATAATTGGTTTATTATTATTATTATTTTTTTCTAAAATCTGATCAATATCTCCCGGAAGAAAGTGTTTCAAATTCAGTAATACTTAATTGAGGGATTATCAAACAATGAATGCCTAATTTTCAGCATGTCAAAATTTTATTTCCTTGTGCAGGTTGTGGCACAAACAATTAGGTCATGCTTGGATGAGCTGCCTGGTTCAACTAGAACACAAATAGGTTTTGCGACTTTTGACAGCACAATACATTTCTATAATATGAAGGTAGGAAGGATAGGTTCCTATTGTATATTTACCCCAATTTTGATACTTCATGCTAAAAGTCCTGTTTCTTTTGCAGTCGACTTTGACTCAGCCGCAAATGATGGTGGTTTCCGATCTGGATGACATATTTGTACCCTTGCCAGATGATCTCCTTGTCAATTTGTCTGAATCAAGAACTGTGGTGGAATCATTCCTAGATAGCTTGCCGTCCATGTTTCAGGACAATGTGAATGTTGAATCTGCCTTTGGCCCGGCCCTTAAAGCAGCATTTATGGTTATGGTGTGTTATTTACACCTTTTAAATCAGTCACCAATGTCATATTTGTATTTCTAGTTCTATCATGTAAACATTGTTAGTTCCTTGTCATTGAATTAAAATATAAACATGTGGATAATATTGTAAATTCATCTACGACCTTACTTGAATAGGATTTGTTCTATAGGTTGTACAACTGTGTCCTTGAGTTCTAAAAAATATTGTAAATCCATCTATAATCAAATTGATCTAGAATAAAGAGTTTTATATGACCATTGGTTCATCTTTTCATTTCACCTTCTTTGCAGAGCCAACTGGGGGGGAAGTTGTTAATTTTTCAAAACACGTTGCCATCTCTTGGTGTTGGCCGCTTGAAGTTGCGTGGAGATGATCTTCGTGTTTATGGAACAGACAAAGAACATTTACTAAGACTGCCAGAGGATCCATTCTACAAACAAATGGCTGCTGAATTTACCAAGTTCCAAATTGGGGTCAATGTCTATGCATTTAGTGACAAGTATACAGATATTGCTTCCTTGGGTATGCCTCAGGTTTATCATCTCTTATTTATTTGTGTTTGATAAGAAATGGAAACCTTTCGATCCAAAAGATCAAGAGGAACAGACTAATGGGCCAAGGGACAAGGAATCCCTTCATATTGTCTCTGGAGAATGTATTTGTGGTCACATGATTGAATTTGAATCTTAAGAATTTGTTGGGGGTTGTCCTCTCAAATCCTTTTTTCCCTCTTTCAAAAAAAAAAAAAAAAAAGTTTGACTGGGGCCTGCTATGATTGTTTATGCCTTTTCGTAATCACCGTTGAACATCTAAGAATTATATTTTTTTTGAGCTTCTTTGGTCTAGCTTTCAAGATCATTGTGGTCACTTCTTTTCATTTGGGGGGATCCAATTAACTCATAGAACAATTTATGTTGTCATGTTTCTTCTGTGAAGAATGAGGCCTAATGGTTATTTGTTTATTAAGCAAATAACTTTTACACAATAATCCTGGTGCATTCAAATTTGTTATTTCAGTCAGCTTCATGGGGAAACTGAAATTTTAGGTCTACATTTTATGTTTACTGCCACCCATGTACGTTACAACTTGGTGCTTGACATTTCCTTCCTTTTATTTAATTACAAATTTACTGATTATTGTGATGGATCTAATGACAATCCTCACAGTACCCATCTTTATCTTTTTTACATGACATGCAAATATTGCTTCTGGTGCACTGACAATTTGTTTATTATCTTTGTTTCTCTCTTGTATTTAGGGACTTTGGCAAAATATACTGGAGGCCAGGTGTATTATTATCCAGGCTTCCAATCATCCTCTCATGGGGAAAAGTTGAGACATGAGTTAGCAAGGGACTTGACCAGAGAAACTGCCTGGGAAGCTGTAATGCGTATAAGATGTGGAAAAGGTGATCTTTTCCTTTTAAATTGATTCTCATAGAATGCCCGTCTTCTTCATCACTTACAGGTCAACACTTTTCTTCTCATTATTTGTATTTGTTCTCTTAGGGATCCGCTTTACATCATTTCACGGAAATTTTATGTTAAGAAGCACCGATTTATTGGCACTTCCAGCTGTAGATTGTGATAAAGCATTTGCAATGCAAATTTCTTATGAAGAGACCTTACTAACAACTCAGACAGTGTACTTCCAAGTTGCCTTGCTGTATCCTTTGAGTAAAATGTTTGGGACAACACCCATCTAACATCTATTAATTCCCCTAATAGTTACCCTCCCCCCACCAATTTTCTTTTCTTAATATTCATGCATTTGGTCATGGAGATCAATATTGTAGTCCAGGTTCGCAGATGTGAGAATGAGTATCAGCCAGATTTCAAAAAGAGTTTTGCATATAAGATTTTCCTTCTGATCTGTAGAGTACTGTCAGTGTTTCTTGATAGATATAAAAACACATAATCTGTATTCAATCTTAATGTTCTGTCATAATTAATGAATATAGGATAGCGAGTAACCCATTTTTAGGCATACAAATAAACTCATATGTTGCACTTTTGAAAAATTACCTTAACTAATATCAAATTTTCAATCGGTAATAACTAGTTGCACTGTGACCTTGATCTAAACTAGTAACCTCATGAAGATTGTGTGCATGAAACTGTTGTTTTTTCTCATGAGATTGCTTGTTTCCTTTTACCTAGCACATGTATTTCTTTGATCTTGATTTGGTTGAGTTCAATGATATTTCCAAAGTTGGTGGTGTCTAGGGAAGGCTTTTGCAGTGAAAATTGACTTATTTTCTCTACCTTAAGGGTTCAACCGATAAGTTTGTTCTTTGACGATAAAAAGATATACTGCATCTTGTGGAGAGAGACGTATTAGAGTGCATACAGCAGCAGCACCTGTGGTTACAGATTTGGGTGAGATGTACCGCCAGGCTGATGTTGGTGCTATTGTTTCCTTGTTTAGTAGGCTAGGTATGTTAAGCACAAACTTCTATGTATTGGCATGTGAGATTTTGATAGCCTCAATTATTAAGATTTATCCTCTGTTCACTTTATTAATCTCTTATTCTAAATTTTAACTGAAACAACTTGCAGCCATTGAGAAAACGCTGTCCCATAAGCTGGAGGATGCTCGCACTTCAGTTCAACAAAGAATTGTTAAAGCCTTGAGAGAGTATCGTAACCTCTACGCTGTACAGCATCGCTTGGGAGGCAGAATGATATATCCAGATTCTCTTAAGTTCTTGCCTTTATATGGATTAGCATTGTGCAAATCAGTGCCTCTTCGAGGGGGTTACGCTGATGCTGTGCTTGATGAACGATGTGCATTAGGCCTTGCAATGATGATTCTTCCTGTTAAAAACCTATTGAAGCTTTTATATCCCTCATTAATTCGACTCGATGAGTATCTATTGAAGGTTGCAAATCTTATATTTCATTATATATAAAAAAGAAGTTATACATTCTCATGCATTGATTTTACAGAATTTATGAGGTTTATTCTACTCTAACTTGCAGGCATCTCCCGCTCAGACTATTGACCTTAATAGCATAGAGAAAAGATTGCCACTGGCCGCTGATAGCTTAGATTCCAGAGGCCTGTACTTGTATGACGACGGCTTTCGCTTTATTGTTTGGTTTGGTAGAGTGCTTTCACCTGATGTGTCTATGAATTTACTTGGGGCAGACTTTGCAGCAGAACTATCAAAGGTATGTAGTTGTTTTAAAATTTAAATAATAGAGTTCCATAGTTGAATAGGAGTAAAGAATATTTGTGTTAAAAATAAAGAATAGGGAAGAGAAGAACAACAAAGATTACGTGGAAACCCTAGTATAGGGAGAAAAACCACGATATAAAGACTTTCTTATTTTTTTAAATTTGATTCAATGAATACACAGGGATACACTGTATAAATAGACAGTAGAAAACCCTAGGGGTCTACACAATTACATAAATGCCCCTAGGTTAATAACCCTATTTTCAACACTCCCCCTCAAGTTGGAGCATAAATATCGATAAGGCCCAACTTGCTTACACAATAATTAAAATTTTGTCTCAGTAACCCTTTTGTAAGTACATCTTCAACTTGTTGGTTTGAAGGAATATAAGGGATGCATATGTTTCCACTGTCCAACCTCTCCTTAATGTAGTGTCTGTCTATCTCTACGTGTTTAGTTCTGTCATGTTGAACTGGGTTGTTTGCAATACTGATGGCAGCTTTATTATCACAAAACAATTTCATCGAAAGCTCATTATCTTGCTGGAGATCTGATAATACTTTCTTCAACCAGATTTCTTCCCAAATCCCTAGACTCATGGCCCGATACCCAGCCTCAGCACTATTTCTAGCAACAACTCCTTGTTTCTTACTTCTCTAGGTGACTAGATTTTCCCATACAAATGTACAATACCCAGACATCGATTTTCTATTAACAACAGACCCTGCCCAGTCAGAATCAGTATAGGCTTCAACAGATCGTTTATCGGTTTTCCTGAACATTAGGCCTTTACCAGGAGTTCCTTCCAGATACCGAAGAATACGTTCAACTACTGTCATATGATCCTCACAAGGAGTTTGCATAAACTGACTCACAGCACTTACTGCATAAGAAATATCAGGTCTTGTGTGAGACAAGTATATCAACTTTCCGACTAACCGCTGATACCTTTCTTTATTAACAGGAATTCTATCATTCTTATCACCGAGTTTCGCATTGTATTCTACTGGTGTGCCAACAGGTTTACACCCAGTCATACCTGTTTCTTTTAGCAAGTCCAGAGTATATTTTCGTTGAGAAACTGATATACCTTCTTTTGAGCGAGCCACTTCCATTCCCAGAAAGTATCTTAGCTTCCCGAGGTCTTTAATTTCAAACTCTCTGGCCATCTCTGTTTTTAGCCTCATGATCTCTACATCATCATCTCCAGATAAAAAAATGTCATCAACGTAGACAATAAGAACAACTATCTTCCCTGATGTCGATTTTTTTTATACAAAGAGTGTGATCAGAATGCCCCTGAACATACCCCTGTGCTTTCACAAAAGTTGTGAACCTGTCAAACCAGGCCCTTGGAGACTGTTTTAATCCATATAGTGACTTCCTCAATCTACACACCTTGTTTTTGAATTGACTCTCGAACCCGGGAGAGGGACTCATATAGACTTCTTCCTCAAGTTCCCCATTCAAAAACGCATTTTTAACATCAAGTTGGTGTAGAGGCCAATCTTTATTCACAGCGACTGACAAGAGCACTCGGATAGTGTTAAGTTTAGCCACAGGTGAAAAAGTTTCAGAATAATCTACTCCATAGGTTTGAGTAAAGCCTTTTGCAACGAGTCTAGCCTTGTACCGGTTAATCGTCCCATCTGACTTGTACTTTATAATAAACACCCATTTACATCCAATTGTCTTGTGTCCTTCAGGCAAAGTCATCGGTTTCCAGGTTCTATTCTTTTCTAGAGCTCTTATTTCTTCCATAACAGCAGACCGCCATTTTGATTTTTTCATTGCAACACTTATGTCATCTGGAACCACCTCAGTATCCAAACTAGTAGTGAATGCTTTGAACTCGAATGCTAGATTACTATACGTCATGTAACTATGCATAGGGTATTTAGTACATGAACGAGTACCTTTCCTTAGAGCTATAGGAAGATCAAGTGATGCATCACGTTCTTTCACCTCTCCAGGCTCCTCACCATGATCGACTATCTGTGTATCAGAAACTTTAGTAGTATCTTCCACATCATCATTAGCAAGAATCATTTCATTCTCTGCAGTTTCAATCATTTCATCCTCTGCAGTTTCCCCTTCTGTTACCCTTTTAGTATTACTGCTACCTTCTCCCTTGTCTTGCCTGCCTTCATCAGTCTCCATACATGTATCAACATCATTAATTTCAGGAATATACGTACTTGGACCTGATGGCGGGTCTGACTCCTACACTGGAGCCAACAGTTCTAGTTTAACAGGTGACACTGCTTCCTTCTTGAGATTCTTCCAGTAGTAAGTTTTCCAAGGAACTTGATTGGTAGGAAAGACCAGACTATCATGCTCAGAACTAGGGTTAGACAAGGTTTGAATGGACGCTGACTCTAAAGGAATAGCATAAGATGACCAGTTAGTCTCTTCATTTATATTCTCCCCCTGAAGATGACTAACAGGAAAAAACGACTGATCCTCGAGAAAGGTGACATCCATGAAGACATAGTATTTCTGAGACGACGGGTGATAACACTTATATCCACGTTGATGGAGTGGATATCCAACAAAGACACACTCCTAAGCACGAGGAGTAAATTTCGTGCGGTTTGGACCATGGGAGTGAACAAAAGCAACACAACCAAAAACCCGAAGAGAAACATCAGAGACCAATCGAGTAGTTGGAAATGACTCTTTAAACAATTCTAAAGGAGTATGAAGATTAAGGATACGAGAGGGCATCCGATTAATGAGGTGGGCAGCAGTGAGAACTGCATCTCCCTAGAGGTATGACGAAAGAGTAGCAGATAACGTAAGAGACCGGGCTACTTCAACCAGATGCCGATTTTTACGCTCAGCTACTCCATTTTGTTGTGGAGTGTAAGCACATGAGCTCTTGTGGACAATACCCTTAGAAACAAGGAAATCCCTGAAGGAGGTATTAAAAAATTCTCGCACATTATCACTTCTTAAAATCCCAATCTTTGTTTTAAATTGAGTTTCGACAGTTGTATAAAACTGTTGGAAAACAGAGGACACTTTAGATTTTTCAGTAAGAATGAAAATCCAGGTGAGGCGGGTGTGATCATCTATAAATGTGACAAACCACCGTTTTCCAGTGGAAGTAGTAATCGGTGAGGGACCCCATACATCACTATGAACAAGAGAAAACGGACTCGAGGGTTTGTAAGGCTGAGAACGGAAAGAAACACGATGTTGCTTGGCACGAATACACACATCACAATTAAAAGAAGAAGTACTAACATTGCGAAATAAATGGGGAAATAAATACTTCATATATTGAAAATTCGGATGTCCTTAGCGGAAATGCCATAACATAACATCATGTTCAGAAATAGAGAAATTTAAAGACATAAACCCAGTTTGGTAATCATTCCTAGAGGAAGCTTCATCAGAAAGGAAGTATAGTCCCCTATCGTGCCGGGCAATGCCAATCGTCATCCCCGATTTCAGATCCTGAAACAAAACGGAATCTGGTGAGAAAATCGCCTTACACTTCAAATCTCTTGTTATTTTACTGACAGATAACAAATTATACGATATTTTAGGCACATCACGTAGAATTAAACCATTAAACGGAGAGATATTGTCTTTTCCCGCAACAATGGCAAAAGACCCGTCTGCAATTCGAATACGCTCATTACCAGCACTTGGGTTATATGACATAAATAACTCTGAGGAACTCGTAAGATGATCGGTGGCCCCTGAATCCACAATCCATGGTTTTTTTACGGAAATTACCTAACTGTGCCATCGCACTCACCCCAACCGTACTCAAGTTGTGCTTACTGTCACTGGAAGCTTGCTTCTGAGTTTGTTCATCTACTGAGTCACTTACCAGGGCAAGACTAGTATTAGATTTGTCATGAGACTATCGTCGCCTGCTGTTTGGGGGCTTTCCGTGTAATTTCCAACACTGGTCCTTTGTATGCCAAAGCTTCTTACAATGTTCATAAACAGGTGGGGGGGTTTTTATCACCATCAGCACCGGACGACTTGGCGACGAAGGCTGCTGCGTCAGTAGTAGGAATGAGATTATTCATGGTACACGACCGATCCTCTTCCAGCCGTATTTTAGAGCAGACTTCTTTGAGTGAAGGAGTCGGGCGCTGGCCCAATATCCGACTACGGACACGATCAAAGTTAGGGTTTAATCCAGCCAAGAACACATAAACACGATCTGCCTCCTCAATCTTCAAGTATTGGGCCCCATCCTGTGGACAGTTGCAGACAATCTCTCTACACAAGTCCATCTCCTGCCACAGCATTAATAGTTTGTTAAAATAAGAAGTAACATCCATGGACCCTTGTTTGCATTCATGGACCTGTTTGTGGAGTGTATATAGCCGAGAGACATTCTGTCTTTTAGAGTATAGATCTTCCGTTGCCTCCCAAATATCCTTGGCGGTTGCAGCATATAGCAATGGCCTTCCTATCTGGGGTTCCATACTATTTACCAAAACAGAACGTAACAACGAATCTTCTCCTTTCCAAATTTGTTCTTGTGGATCACCTGGGGCCGACTTTGGAATTTCCCCTGTCAAATATCCAAACTTGTGATGCCCTTCCAAGGCCATTCAGATTGATTGGGACCAGGAGAAATAATTCTAGCCATTTAATTTTTCCCCTTTGATAAATCCTGCAGAATTACCCATCGAACCAGATAAGTAGGAAACATTAGGCACAATAGGTAACGAGTTTACCGGATTTTCTGAATAAACTGATTGAGGATTTGTATCGAACATTGTATCCAAATCAGAAATCTATTGTTGTAGGTAAGCCAACCGTTGTCTCACATCGTCTGGGTAATGGGTTGAACTACAAGCGGCTGGAAACGGTGCTGGTCGGCTGGGCTGTTCAAGATATCCAGCCCGAAGTCATTCCTTGCAGCAGCGAAGGCCTTGTCGTGGAAGGATTGGCCGGCGCAAAACCCACTGGATTGGAGCGGAAGTCGAAGGGTCGGGTCTGCCCATTGCGGGTCTACCCTTGTTCAACCTGGAATGATCCGATCTGCCCTTGTTCAACCCGGAACGACTCGGTTCGCTCCAGACCGGTACCCGTTCTGCTTAGATCGGACCAATGAGCTTGTTCTTCATGTCCAAGGCTGCCGATTCTGCCTAGATCGTGGTCGATTCTCCCACCGATTCTGCCTAAATCGTGGTCGACTCTCCCCAGGTCGTAGGTCGGTTGTTCTTTGTGGCCAGCTCCGATCGCGACCGGACACTCCACCTGCTGGTCGATTCTTCCCAGATCATTGTTTGTCTGCTCTTCTCGGCCAGCTCCGATCGCGACCGAACGGTCCATCTGCTACTCCCGAGTTCAGCTCGTTTCTGCGTGGAGAAGCCCAATCGGCGCGATCTGATGTGGTGGCTCCCACTGACGGCGACTCTCCAATGACTGTAATTGGACAGCAGAAAGTAACTTCAGTAGGGCAGCCTGAAAACACTCTTTTACAGCTGCTCGGATAGCCGTTTTCATGTCAAAACTTGAAGACCCATCAACAGAAGAAGATTGAGATTGATTATCTTCTATAACGGCTAGGGTTTCGTCACCGAGCTCTGATACCATGTTAAAAATAAAGAATAGGGAAGAGAAGAACAACAAAGATTACGTGGAAACCCTAGTACAGGGAGAAAAACCACGATATAAAGACTTTCTTATTCTTTTAAATCTGATTCACTGAATACACAGGGACACACTGTATAAATAGACGGTAGAAAGCCCTAGGGGTCTACACAATTACATAAATTCTCCTAGGTTAATAACCCTATTTTCAACAATTTGAACCATAACAAGTTGGTTAGGATAACTCGTGAGCCTGCAATAAAAACAAATAACAATTGAACCAAGAAGCAATTCAGAAATTCTCCATCAAATATGCTTTTTTTATTAAAAAAAATCAAACTTTAATGAGATGTTTTTTTTAAAGATGAAAAATAGGATTTAAACAGCATATGTTCGGTTGATGATCGGGGAGTCCCATATGCATTTCAAAGAGAAAGGCCGTTTTCGTTGGTTTTCCAGGGATGTGCTTTATTGTGGGATCTTTGGGGGGAGAGAAACAATAGAGTGTTTTAGGGTGTGGAGGGGGACCTTAGCGAGATTGGGTCTTTGGTGATGTTTCATGCTTTTCTTTGGACTTTAGTTACCTAGACTTTTTGTAATTACTCTCTTGGCAATATCATACCTAGTTGCAAACCTTTTTTTAGTGGAGTTTTTCTTTGGTTTTATTCTGTGGACTTGGTTTTTGTATATCTTTGTGTTCTTTCATTTTTCTCAATGAAAGCTATTGTTTTTATAAAAGAAAAGGTTTTAAACAACATAGCCCAATGGTAATTGAGTATTACCTCCCTTGAGATTGGAGGTTTAAATCCCCACTCTCCTTGTACTTAAAAAAAAAAAAAAACTATTCCAAAGTACCTTAATACCTTTATAAAAGTTACTTTTATGCCGCACTTCCACTAGAATGTTACTTGGAATATCATTCAAGGACCGAAAAGGTCTATATTCTTTCTTGAAAAGAGGTTATCACCATGGTTAGAAATTTTGCTGCTCCAGCTCCACCATATCAGACTTGTTGAGCTTTTAGCATCTGTGTTTTCCAGATGCAGGAAGATTACTCAGCACTTATGCTTTCTCTCTCTCTAAAAAGTTCACCTTTTTTCTTTTCTAGATTCCACATGGTACCTTGGTTAATTGCTTATTTTGTGTATTATTGAACTGATTATTTCTACTCCTTTTGTTTTCTCTATGTTCAATTAATTAGCTTAATTGTACTTTGCTTCTCTGGTGTTATTAATGGTTTTCGTTTTTGAAAATTCAGGTCATCCTGAGTGATCATGATAATGTAATGTCAAGAAAACTATTAGAGACGCTCCAGAAATTTAGAGAAACTGACGCTTCATACTATCAGCTATCTCATCTCGTTAGACAAGGTGAACAACCTAGAGAAGGGTTCCTCCTTCTAGCAAATCTTGTTGAGGACCAAGTGGGTGGCACGAATGGTTATGTTGATTGGCTTCTACAAATACATCGGCAAGTTCAGCAAAATGCTTAATACAAGGTGAGGAATGTCTTGCGCCTTGTTGTAGTTGAGTTTTAAAATCTATTTCTTTTAGTGAAAGACTGTTTCTATATAATTTTTTTAAACCTGATATTCCCTTGCTTTTATCTAATGATTGTTTTTTTTTCTTTTTCTTTAGAACATTACTTTTATCTAATGTAGTTTCTTTCTTCTTCTTTAGAAAGCATTGTCTGGTGAATAATTATTTAAATGCAAAATGATATTATGTTCTGCAATGAATTTGTTAAGTTTTGTACAAGAGATGTGTAAACATTTTTCATAAACTGTTATGCAAAAACTGCCGGTTCACCTCATGGAGATCAATAAGGGCCATGCAAATAATAAAGAGCTTAGAGGGAATTAGTTCAAGTCATGGTGACCTAGAATTTTCTACTCTATGAGTTACCTTGACAATTAGATGTAGTAGGGGCAGGTGTTAGTCCCATAGGAATTATTAAGGTGTGTCCAAGCTAGCTTGAACACTCACATGTATAAAAAAGATAGAAACCGTTACACAAAAAAATTACCAAGAAGATGACCATCGTGTTTACGTTAATTCGTTGTGGCTATAAATGAAAAACAAGGCTTTCAGGTATAAGCGAGGATGTGGATGTGGAGTCATATGAGAAATGTTGGTTATTTTTTCCTCATTAATGGTTACCGTAGGGGTAAAGTTTTGGTTTCATATGAGCTTAGACTGAGAGACCCTTTACCCTTCTTTCTTTTCTTGCTTGTTGTATATGTTCTAAGCAACTCGTTTCTAGGAGCGTTGAAGGGAAAACCATTGAGCTTTTTAAGGTTGGAAAGGAGAATGTGGCTCTTTCTTACCTTCAATTTGCCAATGACACTATTTTCTTTTGCTTTGGCAATGAAGTTCCGTTATCATACCTTGACGTTCTTTGAAGATTTGTCTGGCCTTGAGATTAACAAAAGTAAATGCCAGATTATGGGTTTCAATTGTGATGATGAGAGGATCAGGAGTTGTGTAGAAGTGGTGGTAATTGTGAAGTTGGATTCTGATAAAGTGTTGTTGTAATTAAATTTACCATAACCCATTACCCATCAACTTAAGCTTTTGGGTCAATCAATGATTTAACATGGTATCATAACAAGGGATCTTAGTGTCCAAATCTTTGTAATGCTGTTTCTCCATTTCCACCCCTTCTTCCCCATCAACCATCGAATCAGCTGCCCTTTTTACTTACATACCAAACCCTTTACCTGTGGAATTGGTGTTTAAACCATTTCTCAACCCTAGGTAGAAAATCCGATAATAAAATTTCTATTTAATATAGCGATTTGGGCAAGTATTTTACGATTAATAAGGAACTACGCGTTCTATGAAACGAGAAGCAAGAAAGAGAAAAAGCTATTAAAGTGGTTCAATCCTCCCTTTATTTATCTTTTCCTAATTAATATTGATTTCCACTTGAGTCTTCTACAAATTTTCAAGCCCACAAGTGAAGGAGAGTGTGTTAGTTACTTAAGCACCTTGGGGAACCACACCCCAAAAGCTAGATATTGAGGTGAGAGAGTCAAGCCACTTAAGTACCACATTGGTCATCCCATTCTAACCGATGTGGGACAAAGGTAGCCCCTTGGTTCCTAACAATACCCCATTCTGCGGCTAGAACGACGGTACTTCACTTGGAAACACTCGGTCAGGACCCTTCGCTGGTGCTCCTCTCCGGAATGTCAACAACTGGCTCTAATACAATTGTTACGTATTTAAACTCCTTGGAGAACCACATCCCAAAAGCCAGCTATTGAGGTGAGAGAGCCAAGCCACTTAAGTACCACATTGGTTATCCAAGTCTAACCGTTATGGGACAAAGGTAGCTCGTACTACCTTGGTTTTGTTTACCGACCACTTCTCTTTGAAGTTTTTGCATATTCAAAAGAAATTAGTACACATGGGATTACATTCATTTCAACGGTTTGATTTTGTGATCAAGCATTGCTCTGGTGTAACTAACAATTCTGCTAATGCTCTTAACCGCAAACATCACCTACTGCGCATTGTAAAGGGCGAAGTCCTTGCTTTTGAACGGATTCCTACTTTATTCTACTGACCCTGACTTTGCAAACATTTGGAATTCTTGTTTTTCACATACTAATGCGGGTGACTTTCATCTTTTAAATGGCTCTCTTTAAAGGTGACCAATTGTGTATTCCATATGGATCTCCTCGAGAGGCTTTGCTTAAGGATGTTCATGCTGGTGGCCTTGCAGATCATTTTGGCCAAGAAAAAAGCACTTGACTTCTTGTCTAAACGGTTATTTTGGCCTAAAATATGATAGGATGTTAAGAACTTTGTCAAAAGATGTACTTATCAAATTTCGAAAGGAATTTCTTAAAATACAGAATTATATACAGTATTACCTATTCTGCAAACCATCTGAGAAGATCTTTTCATGGATTTCATCCTTGGACTTCGTAAGACACAACGTGGGCTTGACTCGGTCCTTGCTGTAGTTGACCATTTTAGCAAAATGTCACATTCTTTTTTTTTTTTTTTTTTTTTTTTTTTTTTNTTTTTTTTTTTTTTTTTTTTTTTTGCAAAAAGACATCTGATGCAGTTCATATAGCCTACTCTATTATTTGAAGAGATTGTCCAACTTCATGGGATTCCTAAATCCATCCTGTCTGACAGGAATGTAAAATTCCTTGGCCACTTTTGGAAAACTATATGGAAAAAGTTCGATACAAGTTTTAAATTCAGCACAATGAGTCATCCCCAAACAAATGTTCAAACTGAGGTGACAAATAGAACCTGGGGCAATCTTATTCAATATTTGGGTGGCACTTGCCCTAAACAAGGGGATATTTCATTGGCACAAGCTGAATTTGCTTTCAATAACATGAAGAGTCGGTCTGTAGGGAAGTCCCCTTTTGAAATAGTGTTTATATCCTTGCCTCAATTGCCTATGAACCTAGCTAATTTACCATCTTCTATTGATTTTGGTGGAGAAGATGAGGAGATGGCCGATTGGATTGGTGACCACTCGGTGAAGTTAAACCTTGAATACAAGACTGCGCTGATACCCATCTTTGTGACAAATCTTTTGCTGTTGGAGTTTTGGTGATGGTCTATCTACGTAAGTCACGACTGCCTTCTGGACATCACTACAAACTTGCCCCAACGAACATTGGTCCAGTACACATTCTTCAAAAGATTGGAGCTAATGCCTAAAGGTTTACACCCACATCCTACTTCCAACGTAAATGACTTATCCGAGTTCCATGCTTCAGATTCCTTTTCCTTGGCTACTTGAACTTGAGGACAAGTTTAATTCTTGGGGGTTGGTATTTTATGTACTTTCTTGAGGATCTTTTATTATCTTTAAAGATCTTTCTTTGATCTTTATCTTTCTTGTACAATCTTTGCAACTCTTTAAAGAAGTTGTTATAATCTTGAAAGTGAGATGTTCTTTGTTTAAATCTTTAGTTATTTCTTTAGTAAGGATTTTTTTTTTTTTTAATAAATAAAATGGAGGGGTAAGACTTAAGGTGTTTTGAAGTCTTGAGTTGCTTTTATTTTTACAGCTCAGGATATGGTAGTTACTGTTACAACTACCTCTTGGTCACAACAGGCTCTAAAATGGCTGGTTTGTATTTATTTTAGGCCGATTATCTAATAAAGTTGAATACTTGAGGTTTTGTTTTCATCTGAAAATATTTTTCTTTGGATAATTGTCTCTCCATATACCTCTAGTCAAGGATGTCTCCAAAATATTACTTTTATCACCCATATCAACTAAGAGGGATTTGGATGAGAAATGCCGATCGAGATTGAGAGCCCATTACTGGGCTTTGCCTGATTGAGAGAGGGTGATCAGTGCCTAGCTCATGCTGAGGTTAGCCCATTCCAAGGCCTCCTCGTCCTTCAAATTCCTCACAAGATTGAGGTCCCAAAAACTATGATTAACATTCCAAGTCTCTTTCACAGTGGCGGTTTTCTGTCTGGTCAATCTATAAGGCAAGGAGAAGCATGGACAAGGGTTATTTGATAGGGCCAATGTGTTGCATCCTCGATAGTAGGAGGGAACAAACCAAATCAAAAAACGGAGGCTACTGTGAGTACCGACTTGGTTCAATCAATTTTACAACTTATGCAGTCGGTGGTCGGTCGGTTGGTGTGTCCAAGAAAGGCTCAAACCGACTGACCTATTGAATGTCATTTTAAAAAATAATAATTAGTTGTTCATGCAACCTCAAAACCAGTTGTTGATTTTTGATAGGTAATGGTTACCTATTTTAAATTATTATTTAAAGATTTTCTTTTAAAATTTTTTCCCCTTCACGGACCAACAAAGAAGATGGGCAGACTCAGCATTTTTATGTTGGATTTACATATATACTAAAAAAAGAATGTATCCCCAACCTGCCGGTATCCTTATTTGTTAAAAATTGACGTATTGCTATGTCTTGCCTGTGTCCTGTGTATTTGTGTTCTCTAGATTTTTGTGTTCAGCAATTCTTTCCCAAAACGATGCTGTTTTAGGCTTGCCATCAATTTTACTCAGAGTGATGTTGAGGCCTGAAGCTTATTCCAAATATTTTTACTATGTTGAAGAAGTTTGTGTTTAGTCACTTGCAAAGAAAAAGAGTGGGACGACATTGTCTGTTAATAAGATAAATGATTATGGTTGTTGGAAGCTGTACTTTTGCCTGTAGGTCGTGGAATTACTTGGCTGGCAATTTGGGAGTTTGTTTTTGCGTCCCTAAGAAAGTGGAAGATTGACTTAGGGTAGGACTAAATGCGTGAACTTGAAAGGGAATGCGAAGGTTGTTGGAAGTTGTGCCTTTATGTCCTCCTTTGCATTGAGAACTCTATTGAAATTGAGATTCCACCTTAGCATCCTTAAAATTCCACAAGAATTAGAACTGCTTTTTCTACCAGGGTTATGTTGAAAAAGCCTAGGGTGTGGAGGAGGTATGCTCATGCTGAGTATCTTCTTCAACTTTTCCCCTGAATTTCTTCCAAATTTTATAAGTGAACAGAAAATTAAATGATCTTTCAATTTATTTATAAAGAATCAATGTGGCTTTTAGAGCTAGCATGTGAGCGTTGCCCTTGAGCGTCAACAAGTCATGTAAATCCCATAGATGCTATTGGTCTCCTTATGCCATCAGAAAGTAGGTTCATTCAGAAATCTCTAAGTGGAGCACAAACAATTAAAGCCTAAACCTTTCCCATGGGTATTTCACAGTCCTAAAAGTTCTCTCATTTTTGTAGCATCGAACAACAGAAGTATGATCAGTTAACTTAAAACAAATGTATTATCTCAACTATGATTGACCATTTCATCAATTGTGAAATAAATTTATCTTTTTTAAGTTTGACTTCCGAGGAATGATATTCCCTTTCTTAGTTATTATTATTTTTTTTGTCATTTATTCATTTATTTATTTTTGTTTTGTGAAAGAAAAGGAGAATTATTGAGATCAATGGCAAATGTTCTTCACCAGGCCAAGGCAGAGTTGAGTTATCAAGGTGAGTTTAGGCGACATTAACTCTACTTTGGCCTGGTGAAGGCAGTTGCTGCTTTAAAGTATCGATGTTACATAAATATAGTCTTATGATGTCATCACATAGGGCATTTGTTGCATTGCACGTCTTTTTACTGTTTCAGGTCTTGTTGGTTGAGACTTTCGGATGACCTAGCTCAATATTCTGTTCAATATAGATTCATTTTTATTGAATATATCAGTTCATGAAGTTCATGTATTAGGATGATGGATGATGAAACAATTTTACCGCGAAAATTTCTACATGACCAATGAAAGCCATATGGATTCTTTTTCTAAATCAGTTTTAAATCTATCAGGACAAAATTTGGCATAAAGTAGCGCGTTGTCTCGGAAACAATGGAAGATTTTACTGGATGCCACGAGAGGGATTCAGCTTCAACAACTAGCTCCAGGAAGCAACATGGATTTGGATTCGGCTGCTTCATAAATTTGTTACCAGATAGATTTTTTTTTGGTCTTTTAACAATAATTTTTCCCCTTCTTGAGAGGTTGTCACCAGTATAGGGATATCTACATCAGATGTTACTTTATTTTTCTTAATCTATTATGTTGTCTATATCTCACCCCTAGATTTGGGTAGAATTGTTGCAAAAGCTTTGGCCACTTCTTTCGATTTTTGTTTGGTTATACAACTTTAATTTTGACCTAGTTCTTGAGATGGTTGTTTGAAGGAAGTTCTGTAATTTTACAACTGGAACTAGATATTATTTATTATTCATATTTATTCAGCCAATTTTGAACTCCTAGGAAAGTGGGTCACAGCCTAATCTTCACATGGTTTTGAATTTCTTCTTTGGTTTCATGCAAATGGTGGCCTTCTGCCATTCCATCTCTACATTACTTCTATTTCTAGATTTATTTGCTGCTGTCTTTTCGATCTTCCATTTTTAGGCCCCAACCAATCTCCCCTCCCATTTCCTTTTCAATAGACCTTTTGGCTATCTCCAAAGAATGCCTATTATTGTAATTTCAGATTATTTTCATTTTCCATAAAGAGAAGAGATTATTAGTTGTTTCAATCACGTCAAGTACTCTAATTATTATGTAGATCAATAAAATGAGCATAGTTCAATGATGAGCACATGTAATAACTTGCTCGAAAGAAATAGTCTATCTCTTGCAATTTATTATGGAGAAAATTACAAATGCTCCTTGCACGACGAATTGAATTGAATGGGTTTTAGAAATCATGGGAAAAGGAAGCAAAAAGAAAAAGTGGGGTTGAAAAATAGGGGAACTAACTAATTGAAGTCTAATAAATCAGAAAGTTTATGTAATCAAATAGGGTTTTTTTTTTCCTTGGGGAAAATGAGGTGCCCACAGAAATAAGGAGAGGGGTTCTCTTCATCACCCTTGAAATTCCTCAAAAAGATTTAGAAAGAGAGAGAGTAAAGGAAGGTTGAATGGTCAAAAGAGAAAGGCAAGCTGGACTTAGCTCAGATTTTAATCTTAATTTTCTTAATCATTAAAATAGTCATAAGTTTATTTAATTAATTTACTAATAAAGAAATGTAAGGACACCTATTTCCATTTTGCTGGGCTCTTCTTTTTCTTTGACTGTCACCAGCGCATTATAGCACATACCATTGCAATACAATAAAGTAAAAAAATAAAATAAAAACTCTTTCTTTCCATTCCATTCCATTTCTTCTCTCTCTCCTAACGCAAAATCCAAAAGGGAAAACCCAGTTCTTCACATCGCACACCTTACGAAACTTTCTCGCGGATCTGATTCTGACCCTTTGATTTTCTCCCACGAATCTGCTTCTCTGTTTTCTCCTCCATGTCTGAAGATTTTACATTCAATCGGTAATGGGTTTCTTATTTTGATTCTGTTTTTTTTTTTTAAATTTCTCCCTTGCAATGGGTTTTCTTTATCTGGATGGTGATGTTCTTGGGTAGGATCATTTCGAGTCATTTATCTGGATCACCCACTTGTTTGTTGTTTTTCTTTCTCCTCTGCGTTTATGTTCGTTTTTGGTCCGATGGTTTTTGCAGCTTCCGATGGGATTGGTGGATTGATTATCTAATATTTTATGTTGTATTTGCTTTTGTATGACCTCCGTCTTTAGTTTCGAGTTTTATTTCTCTATATATTGCGGGTTTTTCCCTCCAGTTTCTGTTACGTTGACCTATACCCTTGTTTTGAAGTCAGATCGCATTTTGTTTCTTGCGAGGATTTCTTGAGAAGGTTCTTTTACCGTTTAGAGATGGTTTGGATGAATAATGGTTTGAGTCGAAACTTTATAAAGGCGAGAGAATGACAGATATGAAGATGAACACCTTTTGGGTACTTGGTTTCATTTTCTGCAAAATGGTCAATGAATAGAAAAGCAGAAATAGTCGAATGATTTCTGTGGGCTTTGTAGTGGATTAATGTGCCCGATTTAGCATAGTGTTTTTCTTCTTCTGGGTCCTAGGAGCTGTGAATTTCCAGGAAAGTGCAACGTGGAATGTTAAGTCTAAACTGTAGTGAAGTAGGAATTATTCTTCCCAGCCAGGGTTGAATAGTTGATGCAGATCATATTAATATTTCGCGAAAATTGTGTCAAAAGGATTGAATAATGTGGTAGACGTTACTGGAATGAAGATATATGATTAAGTGATAGCTTATCTGATTTGATTTCAACAGGTGAATGGTTAGTTTTATAAGGATCATTCACTGAAGAAAGCTCGTGACAATTTCAAGAAATGGCTTCTATGGGTGTTGTTTCTACTTCAAGTTTGAGAGAACCAGCTGGTCATAATGTTGGTGTCGATAAGTTACCTGAAGAGATGAATGACATGAAAATTAGAGATGACAAGGTACGCTTGGATCCTTTGATGCCCTTAAATTTTGTTTCTAATTGCTATCGTTTACCTGAATTAGTTTTGGACTTCGTTCTCGTTCTTTTCTATGAGTTCTCATGAGTTGAAACAATGGCTTAGGAAGTGGAGGCAACTGTTGTAGATGGCAATGGGACAGAGACTGGCCATATAATTGTGACAACAATTGGTGGTCGAAATGGCTACTCAAAGCAGGCATGAAATTTATGATATTCAATTTCTTGTATCACATTCTTTTTAAGTGTGTGCACTCATCTGAGCGGGCTGACCAACATTTACTAGTGTGAGATTGCATATATTATATGTCGGTCAATTCTCTTTGCTTCTAAGTGCTGCAATTCATTACATTTTGTACCTATGTTTTGAATCTGAAATATAAATTATTATGTCGTTAGCATGGGTTTTTTACTTATTATCTTTTAGTCATTGTTTCTTGTGCCTCTAATAGTATGTGGTATTACAATGCAGACAATCAGCTACATGGCAGAACGTGCTGTTGGGCATGGATCATTTGGAGTCGTGTTTCAAGTAATGTTTGCAATTTTTTTCCCAACTGATGGCGGCTTTTACCTTTTCATGTTTCTAAAAATTTACCTTTTTAGGATTTTCAGATATTGAGGATGCGTACTTTGTACATGCATTTATTATTTTCTGTATCTTGTTTAGGCAAAGTGCTTAGAGACTGGGGAAACTGTGGCTATAAAGAAGGTTCTCCAAGACAAAAGGTACAAGAACCGTGAGCTGCAAACTATGCGGCTTCTTGACCATCCAAATGTTGTTGCATTAAAGCACTGCTTCTTCTCAACCACCGAAAAAGATGAACTGTATCTCAACTTGGTTCTCGAGTATGTCCCCGAAACAGTTCATAGGGTGATAAAGCACTACAACAAGTTGAATCAGAGGATGCCACTGATCTATGTAAAACTTTACATGTACCAGGTATTGTTCTTCTGAATATCTTTTCAAGAAACGTAATATAAGCCAGTTAGTTAAGGAGAAAGAAAAACCATATTAGATCCATTCCATTCCATTCGGTGGTTTGAAGTTGAACATACCATTTCTTTTTCACTTTTATTACACATTAGTTTTTCTTGTGTATTTTTCTTTGGTTAATGAGTTTAGAAAGTAATGGTGGATGATTGATTGGCTTAAGTTTTATCTCTCTCTCTCTAAATGTTATTATCACAGATTTTTAGAGCATTGTCATATATCCACCGTTGTATTGGGGTGTGCCATCGGGACATTAAACCTCAAAATCTTTTGGTAAGTTGAGAAAAGCAAAAATTAGGATCCTCATTATTTTCTCTCGACACCATATACATAATTTGTTTCTTCTTTCTATCAATTTATGCAGGTGAACCCACATACTCACCAGGTTAAACTATGTGATTTTGGGAGTGCAAAAGTCCTGGTATGTTCTTTCTTCTTTTTCTCATAATAAAAGGTCATTTGGGTTGATTGTTGTCTGACCAAGTAGATGCGATTATGTTTTTTGTGGTGTACAGGTAAAAGGGGAGCCAAATATATCCTACATCTGTTCAAGATACTATAGAGCTCCTGAGCTTATTTTTGGAGCAACAGAGTATACTACAGCAATTGATATATGGTCTGCAGGTTGTGTTCTTGCTGAGCTATTGCTTGGTCAGGTATTTGGTTGTATGTGTTTGCTATTTTGCATGTTTTTTAGTATGAAATTTATGGAAAATAAAGATTTATTTATTTATTTTGTACCAGCCTCTTTTTCCTGGAGAGAGTGGAGTTGACCAGCTTGTTGAGATCATTAAGGTAGCTTCGACATTTCAAATTTCTGAGTAAATATTGCAAATCATGCTCCTAACACTTCCCAATGATGTTTACAGTGTTAAGCTGTCTTTTTTACATGATTTAATGTAGGAAATCCAAAGAATCAGTCAAGATTGTGCTGACTGAGTTTTATAAAGTAAATTCACTGTTAGAATTTTCCGAACCTCAATCTGCTTATCACATTTTTCTTTTCCAAGAAAAAAAGGGAGAAAGTAAATTTGCTATTGTGTTTTAAATGTTTAATGTATATCTCTCCACTGATTTGTATTGGCTGGTTAATTCTTAGAACTTTTCTTCATTGATTTGTATTGGCTGGTTAAATCTTGGGACTTTTCTTGGATGACAAAAAACCACCTATTTTTAATATTG
The DNA here is from genome assembly GCF_009727055.1 of Benincasa hispida. Taxonomy (NCBI): domain Eukaryota; kingdom Viridiplantae; phylum Streptophyta; class Magnoliopsida; order Cucurbitales; family Cucurbitaceae; genus Benincasa; species Benincasa hispida. Next base: position 59,935,293 of record NC_052350.1, on the reverse strand, counting down.
CAATCCTGAGGATGATTACCATTTTCCTTCCTACGGTTTTTACTTTATCCCTAAGTGTTGTTCTAAGCTTTATGTACTTCTTGTATGTAATAGAACTGGTATTTGTAGGTTTTGGGCACTCCTACCAGAGAAGAAATTAAATGCATGAATCCCAATTATACAGAATATAAATTCCCTCAAATTAAAGCCCACCCATGGCACAAGGTAATTGTATATGGAAATGTTGCATGTATATGTATTTATTTATTACTTTTTCTGAACTATGTATTTAGGTATTGACTTATCATGCAGATATTTCACAAACGTATGCCACCAGAAGCCGTTGATCTTGTGTCTAGACTATTGCAATACTCTCCTAACCTAAGGTGCACAGCGGTAAGTATCTGGTCTTACTGCAGACTTGCCATGTATTCCCATGCTAATACATAACGTTTATATTCTGTATTTGGGCTGTACAGATGAAATGAAAATTAGATATACTGACTGCCATTATCTTGATCTGCTTTAAAATTCTGATGGTATTGTGTCTTTTGTCCTCATCGTCTTCTGTTATCAACTTCTACAACATTTTTTCTAATTTATTTTTATTTTTTGTTTTTTAAAATACGCTTGTATATTAGTGTTTTGGTTCCCAACCTTGGACTATTTAAGCATTTTACTTTTTCATTTTTTTGTATTTGAAAATGCTCTATCATTGATTGGAGAAGAAACCCTTCAGTAAAATGGTTCCTTCTACCAATTTTAGATTAGCTGTGCGTAGTGCATGAATCAATAATATTAGAGAATAGGTGGCTATCAAAAAGTGATCTTTATATGGGTTGTCCTGTTGAGCAATATATATTTCCACCTAATGAGAAGGACCTCTGAAATTCAATCTGATAACATCAATCTTTTGACTTTTAGCCCTTTGGGGTAGCATGGTTGTTGACTTGTTGTCTTCATGTGCAAGACATCTACCTGTTCTCATGTTCTCATATCTGCATTTTGTTATAATAGGTTTCTCAATTGTAATGTTAGAATTAATTGATTCCATTTGACATATGATACAGTTGGATGCCTTGACTCATCAATTTTTTGATGAGCTTCGTGACCCGAATACCCGATTGCCTAATGGACGCTTCCTTCCACCACTATTCAACTTTAAAGCTCATGGTATGGTCAGAGATAATATGTTTTTATTGAAAAAATGAGTGCAAACTATTTTATTCCAACTATTATCCTAGTTGACATGCTAATTAATTTTCTGCATTTAATGTTGTGGCTACTGCTGCTGCTTCATTTGACTAGAATTGAAGGGTGTGCCTGTTGAGATATTGGTGAAATTGATACCAGAACATGCAAGAAAACAGTGTCCATTTCTTGGGTTATGAATTGATTAGAAACATAACCGTTTCACCGGTGGTGTTGTCTTGACAAAGAAAGCTACGGGTGTCCCAGTCTGTGCTATTCCTTCTGTTTGCTATGAGTATATCTCTGTATTACCTACTACCTTGTTTTGAAAGAGCAGATCTAGATATGTTCTTAATGAATGGGTAACAACTCTATCTAATGTTCCATGTGTATTGAATTCGGGTTCAAAGTGTTTTAATTTGTATTAGGATTTGGATGTAGTTAAGGTGAAGTTGGCAGCGGATTTCTTGGTCCGGCTGCCCTCGACGGAACTGGCTTACCTGGCTACACAGTCTAGTTATTGGAAAAACATGTGTGTGCCAAGTATGTATCGACCTTTTATCTCCATGTGCAGATGATGATGTATCTACTTCCACTTGTACACTTTTATGAACACGAACTTTCATCATCTTTCTGCTCCACATCTTTTCTTTCCCCCCTTGCTTACACCCTCAATCAGAAGGGTCCATATTGTATATATTTTAGTTTGGATTATATTTAAGAATCACTTTCCCTTGATCAGATTCACAGTGAGATGAAGGACAGGGGACCCTTTTGGCCTTGCTTCTGCTATTACTTTGCTTGATACAGAATGAGGCTCATTGCTACTGGGAATTGTAAGGAAACAAGAAAAATTCATTTGACTTCTTTTTTGAGTGCTCTCTTTTTAATTCCTTGAAACTCTGGTTAAATCCACCATTATGGCAAAGCTTAAAGCTGTCAATTACATGGGGAGTATTCATCCGACGTATTGAAGTGATTTTGAACATAGCTTATTCCATTACAAATTAATCTTTTTGGTGTATTCATCTCTCCCTTTGAGAACATTGATCTTTTCTGGCCTAGGAAGATTGTGTATGCTAAAATTCAACGTTGTTTTGGAGGATTGTTATTATGGTCCAATTTAGATTCTTTGATACAACATAATCGATTACTTTCTGTGGTGGGTTTACTATGGAAGATTTCTACCACTCGTCTGAAATCTATATCAATTCCATGCCATATCGAACATTGTTTCATCACTAGGTATTGGTTGTAGTTCAGGAAGATCTGTCCTTGTGAAAAAGTTTGTGGAGCTGTGAAAGCAGCACAAAAAAGAAACCATTATGAACTTTGTCATTGATTACTTGATTACTTTCTCAAATGTCTTGTGAAAATGGAAATCTCTCTCAATTTTAAAGTTTAAGGCCATTTGGATTGATTAGAGAAAATAAATATTTTTTTTAAAAAATAGTTATTATTTAAACTCTTTTGATAAAAATTGTTTAAAACATACTTATCTGAAATTATTTAAAAATATTTGACATAATACAGCGTGTATAAATTAGGTGTCTTTAAAGTCAGAATTCACAGCTTCGTAAATAATGTAAATATAACAAATACGAATACATAAGACAATCAAGCACTTGCAGATCTCCATTTTGTCTGAAGCATTTGGAACATGCTAAATTGCGATAGCATAATTTGTTGTAGCTTTATCTTGTTCATATGTGACAAAACAAAAAATAGATTTTGAGGGACCATGTGTTATTGTTGAGCAATTGGTCGTGCTCCTCATGGAGGATCAATTCCAGTGGATCCGTCTGAAATTCTTGCAAAAATAGTTTTTCTATGTTTTCTTATGCACTCGATTCTCGCTGCTCTCTAACCTTCCTCGTTTTCTCCTTATAGCACTATCAAATAGTTTTTTCTATCGATGGATTCAGACTAAAAGAACAAAACGCTTCGTCCATGCATCAATTCTTACGTGCAAAATCTTGCACATAGAGCTTTATTGCTGTATGATTTATAGGAGTTATATCATCCAGATCTGGCTATTGAGGTTCACCTTTTCATCATCCAGCACTAGTGGACTTATCATATTGACAATAGGGCTAACGAGAAGAATAACATATTTTAATTTTTTATTTGTAAAAATAGCAAATCATAATTTCATTCATAAAAATAGTAAAACAAATTATAAATAAATTATAAATGGATTTATAAAAGTCTAAACTACCCTTAGTCATACAAATGAGATTGCAAATGATTTATTAAAAAATATTCGTAAGTAATTGTAATTAAAACAAACATCTACATACTGTTGATTGGCCAGATTTTGCACCGACCTCTTTTTCAACCAAGTTGCCGTCATTTTCCTCTCCAAAATTGGCTCCTCTGCGTCATGAATAGAATCCCAAAGTTGGTTAATGCCAACACCTTCCATATGCTTGGCATACTTTTTCACGATGGCTCGAAGAGACTTTGTGACTTGAACTTTTGGTCAATGGTCGAATAAGTCGAGCTTTTCATCTATTCACCAATGGATTTGATTGGTTAAGTCAACCCTCCAAAGTAGACTTGTCGTCTATTGAGAACAAAAAATAAAATCAGTAGAAAATAGATGAAAATTGAAAAATAGATAAAATAAAATTTGAAATTGAAGATAAGATGAAATATGATATTTGGAAAAAAAAATTATATTCGATTTTTAAAAAAGATTACATTTGAATTTTAAAATTCAAAAGTGTAGGGAGATAATTTAGGAGAAAATCGGAATTTATGTTAAAAAATCTACAAATGGGAGAATTAGTTGCAGCGTAACTGAAAATCCAGATGGGGCATTTTAGGGTTAAAGTAAAATTAATTACATTGTTACTCTGACGAGGGTTTTGTAGTCATCAAATATCTTTTGAAAGTTTTTTGCAATACTTCTGATGAAATATTTATGTGACCTACAAATACAATGTAGTTTCTAAACTACGCGCAATAAATACAATAAACTTGAAAAAAATACATCGCAATTGAAAATCACTTAACCAAACCATCTACATCGCTTTTAAACTTACCCAAAATTCTGTAACAATACTTTTTCTTGGTTGTAGACCAAAATATTAGTTTAGAAAGTGAGGGCTGGATTGATAAAATTTTTATCTAAATAATTGCATTCATGAAGAAAAAAACCGAGATTTAGAATGAAGTATGAAAATCCCAATTAAAAATATTAATCAATCATGATGTGGTATCTATGTCAATTGTGGAAATGTCATGAATAGAAAAGAAACAAACAATGTTCGATGATGGTACATCCTTCCTTGATTGAATTGGTCAAGGTGGGTATAAGACCCCAAGGTAAACATGTTAATACAATACTGTCTATATGCTTGATCTACCTTTTCACAATGACTCGATAAGAATCACTTTGAAAAGAAGAGACTCTGTGACTTGAACTATTGGTTGTGGTCGATTAAGTCGAGCCTTTCATCCTACACCAATGGATTTGATCGATTAAGTAGGGCCTCCAAAATAGATTTGTCGTCGATTGAGAATAAAAAATAAAATCAGGAAGAAAAAATTAGATAAAATAAAATTTGAAATTGAAGATAAGATCAAATATGATAATTGAAAAAAAATTACGTTCGATTTTTAAAATTCAAAAAGTGTAGGGAGATAATGTAGGAGACAATCAAGATTTATGCTAAAAATTCTACAAAGGACAAAATTAGTTGCAATGTAACTAAAAATCGATATAAAGGCATTTTAGGGTGAAAAATGAGAATACACGAGACTGTATTTGCTATAAATTTGATGAAATTTATGTTTTTCTATTATTCTCAATTGAATTTTTTTTAAAAAATAGTATGATTCAATTTTTTTTAAAAAAAACTAATTAATAAAAATGAGATTTTTTTTCTATATTCTATGTTTAAAATATATTTATAATAAAGATAATCATAAATATAATTTTAAAAATGTATATTTAGATAAAATCTTTACTCTTTAATAAAAATTAAGTTTAGATATAAATATAAAAAGCTAGTTACGAAAACTTATATATATAAGATTTAAAAAACCCAAAATAAGATAATTATAAAAATAATTTAAAAATAAGATATTATAATATTTTAATTTCAAGCCAAGATTTGAAAATTAGTTGTTATAGAAGATTGAAATATTCAAACTAACTATTAAATTTGATACAGAAATTCAAAACAGTTGTTTAAATCGCAAGATTTATTGAAAAATTATCCGCTTGAAGTAATGATGTTAGTTGGCGTTGAAAGTCTAATGGGATGTCAATTAATTACACTGCAATTAAAAGAGACGATTAGGGCATTTTAGAATTCAAAAAGTTGGACTCATGTTGATATCCATGGTTTTTGCTATAATTCAAAAGTACTCCGTCTTTTGCTATTTTTTCAAATATAGTGTAATTACTCTATATGCTGTTGGGATTGGTGTCCTAATTCTCTCGAGTCTCGTTGTTTTGTAATTATACACATTGTTATGAATAAAAATAAGAGTTATTTCATTCTGGCATTTACTCATATCCAATAAACAAAGCTCCATGGTTATTGTATGTAAACTTAAGCATGTATATATGAGATATACAAGTGGACCATGCCTTAAGTGATAACCTAAATAGGTCTGTAGTATAAAAATTAAGGTGAGATACCTGATCCTAGTGACACTACGGATACGACCACTACTTTGTAGAGGTTTGTAAAGTGTTGTGCATACTAACATATGGTAGATCCTTGACTATTCAGTATGTCTAAAAATTCTGTTTAAAGACTAGACCACGAGATGATTCTTCTCTGTATATAACGTCGTTGATACTAGAGACTTACATCTCACCTAAACAAACATAGTGACATGACCTCAATCCTAAGTGTTTTGGAAACTCCTGCCTTGAGGACGGTCCTCGATTGTATGGGTGAGAGTGGCCAGATTGCCAACTTAACATGCCTACCTTTTTGGGAACTGTTCTGATTTGGGAGCTGGGGGACTTTAGTTACACAAGATGAAATTCACTCCTTCCCCGAAGCAGGGGTAAGTAGATAGATTTCTCCCTTAAGGGCTGATTCCGGGGCTTGAACATAGTGGCCACGGCTTCTCTTTGGAAGAGAGAACTTAGTCATAGTAGGACTATGATTTATGTTCATTAGAGGAATCAGTGGTACTTAAGGAGTTAGATGTAACTATAGAAGCATAACGGTTATTGGCCGAGCTGTACTTACGAACGATCTGTGAAGAATTATCACACTGTTGATTGGTTAAGATGGACACATAATATATCTGTAGTAAGGAGAGTTCAGCTATCGGTCTTTAGTGGAGTGCCTGGCAGTTAACGGATGGTGGATCCTGTGATTAAAGAGTTTAGTCAGTTATTCACCTACCGTTAGAGCTTCGAGCTACAGATTCATAAAGTCCCCTTAGTAGCTCAATGGATTCAAGTTGAGGATCAGTTCTTGATGTTGATTTGAAATATTCAAATTGATAAGAGGTAATTCGATTATATATGATATGATTGGTGTGATGTATGAGATACATTTAGTGGAGGATTAATGTAAATGAGATTTACATTAAGGACCATGAAAGAACAAAAGAGTTATGGTTTATATGTTTCATGAGATGAAATATCAAAACTATAGGTTATAAATATAGTATGGTAAGTTGGTTATCATTTATATTTATAATAATATTAATTATTGGATAATTATCTCTTCTTCTCTAATAACCAATTGAATGGAAGGTTATTGGTGGTTTCATGGTAACCGTGAGATAAAAAAGAAAAATGTTTTCCTAATTTTATTGATGTTATTTTGAGATTTCCATTCTCGAAAATTACTCACGGAAAGGTTGTCAAGTAACTAAGATTTGCTAAATGACAACTTGGAGAGACTAGACGATCATGGAGTGCAGCTGGCCGATGAGCCAACGATCACATAACTTTTGCTAAACGATCGCATAACTTTTGTTAAATGATTGGGCATCGTCTATATGATAGAATTTGACATCTCCCAATCGTTTACACGATTGTTCTCCTCCGGTCTCTGCCTCTAACCAAGTCCACACAGAGCCCACACTTCTGGATTCTCACACTGAGAATACTAAAGTAGCCATTATGGTGGTGTCATACTCAACTCGACATCTGTCGAGGTCCTATAGAGGCCGTTCATTGCATTTGTTGTGTTTGTTGCCGTGTTGATCGTGTAGTGTAGTGGTCGTATTGTTCAGTGTTCGGATTGCAGTCTTAGTGTCTGTTCGAGCGTTCATATTCAAGGGTGTTGAAGTTGAGTTTTCAAAGGTATGTTAATTCTTTCCCTTGATCGTGTAGAAAAACATGCTGTAATTTTGGTTTTATGCATAGCCTATTTTTTCTGTTTGTGTACTGTAATTGTTAATGTTTATATACGATTGAAATTTGGAACGATCCTTCCGCTGTTCATGGAAATCCTCATGTTCTATTTCCTTCAATTGGTATCAGAGCCAGGTTGTTCTGATATTCCAAATTTCACTTCTATTTTGAACTTCTTTTACAGTCGTGGTGGGTTTTCTGTATTGCGTTTAATTGTTAAATGCATTTATGGATAGAGTTGATGAATGTTTACAGGTTTAATTGCCTTGTTTCAAGCTTTCTTTAAAGTACAAATTGTTAATTTGTAAGAGCCCCTGTGTTTTTGGGCATAATTAACATGCAATCGAGTCTGTAATTCAAAATGTTTGAGTAAGTCGAGTCGTTCGTGATGAAGTTTCGAAGCATGAAGATGCGGTTCTCAACGAAGAAGAAGACTAAGAGTTGGTCGTGTCGTGTAGCCTCAGGTAAACGGTCATTGGGATTTAACTAAATGATTGTGTAGATTTTCTATACGATCGTGTAGTATTTACTAAACGATCATTTAGCAATGCTAATCGGGTAAATCATTTAATCTATCGCGTAGCATTGGTTGCTCGATTGAATAGACACTAGAGGTAGACGATCGTAGTGGGAGCATTTGATACTCGTCATTTAGAAAAAGGTGCGTGCTAAACGATCGTGTGTTAGTATGCTCATCGCATAGTCACTGACTACACGATCACGCGATATACGATACGAAGGCATTCGTTCAACGATCGTATAAGGCTTGTGTTGCGGAGCGCACTGCACGATCGCGTACCTCATGCTTTATCGCAAAGTAAAAGGTACACGATTATTTCTAAACGATCGTTTAGCTCTAGGAGCATTGGTAAGTGATTGTGCAAAGCGTTTGTTCTTTCGTGTAGACGATTGCAGGGTATTTGGTGCACGATCAGTGGAGACACGTTGCTTCGCCCGGACGGTTCAAGACCCGGTTCGCCTGTTTAAATTGGAGACTCCTTGTTTTTGTAATAGTTAGCTTTAGTTTTTGAGGATTTGAGGCAACTTTACCTGGTTCATCAACATTTATTTATTATACATGAGTTGTATGATGTTTATATGGCAAAGTGTTTGACATATAGTTTTAAAACCCACCTTAGGTTGTGCAATTATTCATGCATCATGTATTATAATTGTTATAATATTGGATGAAGAAATTACATGAGAGCATGCACATGTATCATGAAATATAAGAGTTATATTTTTGCATGCAGTAAGCATTATCATGCATCCTCTTTATATTATAAGTGTTATAGTATAAGGGTGAATGGAAGCATGTTTTGCTTGATTCGTTGCTTGTTTGTATAAGAGTTATATAAAAGGTAGCAATGAATGAACAATGCATGAAGAATAACACTTAGGCAGTTTATAAACGTTACGAATGCCTTTCATGTGTTTGCTTAGGGTTGTGTTCGTTGATTTTGGTTGTTTCCATTTGTAAGTGTTATAAAGGAAACTAGAATTAAAATTGATAAAAAAGAGTTACATGCGGACTTAGGGTGAACTCATGTTTTAAAAGGGTTTTAAAATTGGATTGAGATAGACCTAAGTTCAAGGTTCTAATGGGATTAGTAACCTGGTTTAATCTTTTTAAATCGGTTTAATGGGATTAACTTGATTGGCATAAAAGATTAAAATTGTATTAAATCTATCTATAAGGGATCTTTTGTCTAAGGCAGGTTCTGTCTAGGCTGGGGTTCTTAAGCTGACAGAAACGGAACACCCCTACCTGGGAACCTACCTGAAAAGGTGAATTAGATAGATTTTCTGCAAGCATGCGACAGTTGGTCAAAGACTCCATTAAAGAGTTTAATAGATGATGATCAAAAGTTGTTTCAACTATCCAAGGTAAATGTTACTCTTGGGCAAACGTAAAAAGTGACTTAGTTAAAATTCTTAGCCGTGTTTTTTCTAGGTAAACTAAACCCTAGGTTATAAAATACTCAGTGGGAGGAAGAGATGTATCTGATATGTCAATGATTCTACTCACGTTTCTCCCTGAATTTTCACACCGTGAGATTCATGCTTGGCCTCGTGGTGCCTTGAGAGCATCCCCCTTCGGATGGGGTTTGCATGAGTCAATATCAAGGTGGACAGAGAGAGTGTTTATAGTAAGTGAGTGAAGGGTGTGTGTTAACACGTCCTACAGTCTCTGTCATTGGTTCACATCGTGAGATCATTCTGTACTCCCTCGTGGCGCCCTAGGAGCATCCCCTTTCGGATGGGTTTTGTGTAGTTGGTCAAGATCAAGGTGAACTCCAGAAATGGATAGGGTCGCTTTAGGTTTTGCCCCAATCGGATTTTTTCCCTTTGGATTGGCTGCTTGGGGAGGATCTCTAGGGCCTAAAATGTCAGGTCACACTTATGGGAGATTATTAAATAAGTTAATGATCTCTTGACCAAATTAATGATGGCTAGTCGTTATAGGAGCAAGAGTTGTTCTGGTATTAATGACTGGTTGAGAACTTCTCAATTCAGGGGAGGGATAATTGACCTCCCTTCGGCAACTTTTGTCCTAAACCTTTGAAGCGTCATTGCGAAACTAGATATCACACGGGTTCATATTAGTTTTGCTAAACCTTATTGTATGTTGTAGGTTTTCTCAACGGGTATTTGCTTAAAACCTAACGTAGGTCAATGTGTTTTTCTTTTCAGCAACTTGTAAGTATTTTCGTTTAAGCCTTTAATTTGACCGATTACATACAGTGGAAAGAGTCTTGTAAAACATTTTTCGTGGTAAACAACCTCGAATTTGTCATGGTTGAAGAATGTCCTTAACGACCCTTGATGCACCGCAAAGCGTTCGTAATGCATATGAGGTGTGGATAAAGGCTAATTCATTGGCCAGACTTCACATTTTGGCTAGCATACTTGATGTTTTGGCCAAAAGGGTTGAGAATGTGGTCATTGCACACGAGATCATGGACTCCTTGCAAGATTTTTCTGAACGTCGGTTCTTACTTTTCGAGCACAAAGGGATGGATGACAAAACCAATAGTGTTAGTTCCAAAGTTAAACTCGAGGAAGAGGAAACAATTGTTGCTGACTCTGTTGAGGTTCATAAAAGAGAAGTGTTCTCTGACATGTAAGTTGGAGCTTATTTAGGTTATGATACAGATCCCACTACTTTCCAAAAGAGGAGGATGTCTAAATACAGTAAATGGGATTTATTGGTCTTGGAGATGTGTTTGGTAGGGAATGATGATTCTGCCTGTATCCTGGATTAGGGCGCTACAAACCATGTCAGTTCCTATTATCAAGGATTCAGTTCCTGGCAAATGTTGCCACAGGGAGAAATGACTCTTAGAGTCGGTACTGGTGAGGTTGTTTTAGCTGTTGTTGTAGGCAGGCTGATGTTATTTTTGGACAAGAAACATTATCTATTATTGGATAATGTTTTTGTAGTTCATCATATCAATAAGAATTTAATCTCAGTTTCTTGTCTCATTGAACATGGGTATACTGTCTCCTTTTCTGAGAATAAAGTGTTTATTTTCAAGAATGAAATGGAGATTGATTTTGGGTCAATGGAAAGTAACTTGTATGTACTAAGACCGTTAGTCATAAAAGTCTTGTTTAACACTGAAATGTTCAATACAGTTACAACAACTAAAAGACCAAACGTTTCTCTTAAGGAAAACGCCCATCTTTGGCATCTAAGGTTAGGTCACATCAACCTTAATGGGATTAAGCAATTGGTGAAAAATGGACTTTTAAAGAGTTTAGAAGAAAACTCCTTGTCGATGTGTGAAACATGCCTCAAAGGCAAGATGACTAAACGAACTTTTACTGGAAAAGGTTATAGAGCCAAGGAAGCCTTGGAGCTTATACATTCAAACCTCTGTGGTCCGATTAGTGTTAAGGCTCGAGGTGGGCATGAATATTTGATCTCTTTCATAGATGATTATTCAAGGTACGGGTATCTCCATCTAATGCAACGTAAGTCTGAAGCTCTTGACAATTTAAGGAGTATAAGGTTGAAGTTGAAAACTTGTTAGATAAAAAGATAAAAACACTACGATTTGATCGTGGTGGAGAGTATATGGACCTGCAATTCCAGAACTATATGATAGAACATGAGATTGCGTCCCAACTCTCGGCCCTAGGTACACCTCAGCAGAATGGTGTATTAGAAAGGAGAAACAAAACATTGTTGGACATGGTTCAGTCTATGATGAGATATGCTCATCTTCCAAACTTGTTTTGGGGTTTTGCAGTGGAGACTACATGCTACATTTGAACAATGTTCCCTCGAAAAGTGTTTGAGTTGTGGAGAGGCCGTAAAGGTAGTTTATGCCACTTCAGGATTTGGGACTGTTTGACACATGTGCTTGTGACTAACACGAAGAAGTTGGAACCATGTTCGAAAGTTTGCCTCTTTGTAGGCTACCCCAAGGAAACGAGATGTGGATACTTCTATGATCCGAGTGAGAACAAAATGTTTGTTTCTATAAATGCTATCTTCTTGAAAGAAGACCACATGAGGGATCATAAGCCACGAAGTAAGCTTGTTTTACATGAGATTTCTAGTGAGACTGAGACTACTGAGGGTTCAACAAGAGTTGTTGAAAAGGCCAATAGATCAACAAGAATTGTTGAGGTCGGTGCATCTAGTCAACCAACTCAAGAGTTGAGATTGCCTCGACGTAGTAGAAGGGTTATGAACCCACCGTATCGCTACATGGGTTTGACTAAAGCCCAAAACGTCATTTCTAATGATGGGGTCGAGGATCCATTGTCTTTTAAGAAAGCGATGAAGGATGTTGACAAGGATGAGCGAATTAAAGCCATGAACCAAGAGATGGAGTCTATGTACTTCAATAATGTTTGGGAGCTTATTGATCCACCTAATGGGGTAAGACCTATTAGGTGTAAGTGGATCTATAAGCAAAAGAGAGGTGTAGATGGAAAGGTGCAAACCTTTAAGGCTCGACTCGTAGCAAAAGGTTATACCCAGGTCGAGAGAGTTTATTATGAGGAAACTTTCTCACCTGTTGTCATGCTCAAGTCTATCAGGATAATCTTGTCCATAGCCACATTTTATGATTATGAGATATGGCAAATGGACATCAAGACTACCTTTCTTAATGGTAATCTTGAAGAGGCCATCTATATGACTCAACCAGAGGGGTTCGTAGTTCCAGATCAAAAGCAAAGAGTTTGCTTGCTTAATAGGTCCATTTATGGGCTAAAACAATCGTCTAGATCATGGAACATTAGATTTGACACTACGGTCAACTCGTTTGGCTTTGATCAGAATCTTAATGAGCCTTATGTCTACAAGAAGATCATCAACAGCTTAGTAGCTTTCCTGATACTATATGTGGATGATATCCTACTCATTGGGAATGATGTAGGGTATCTGACTGACATTAAAAAGTGGCTAGCTGCCCAGTTCCAAATGAAAGATTTGGGTAAGGCACAGTATGTTCTAGGGATTCAGATCATTCGGGATCGTAACAACAAGAGGTTAGCCTTATCTCAGGCATCGTACATCGATCAAATATTGATCAGGTACTAGATGCAGGATTCCAAGAGGGGTTTGTTACCCTTCCGGCATAGCATCATTTTGTCTAAAGATCAATGTCCTAAGACACCTCAAGAAGTTGAGGAAATGAGACAGATTCCCTATGCTTCAGTTGTTGAAAGCTTAATGTATGCAATGGTGTGTACCAGACCCGACATTTGCTATGCAGTAGGGATTGTCAGTCGGTATCAGTCCAATCCAGGATTTGATCACTGGACGGTGGTCAAGACGATTCTCAAGTATCTTCGGAGAATGAGGGACTACATGCTCGTGTATGGAGATAGGGATACAGGATACACAAACTCTGACTTTCAGGTCGATAGGGATTCTCGTAAATCGACTTTGGGGTTAGTGTTCACTCTGAATGGAGGGGTTGTAGTGTGACGAAGCATCAAGTAAGGATGCATTACAAACTCCACTATGGAAGCCGTATACATAACTGCTTGTGAAGCAGCTAAGGAGGCTATTTGGCTGAGAAAATTTCTTACAGAATTGGAAGTTGTTCCAAATATGGATTTGCCTATCACCCTCTATTGTGATAATAGGAGGCTATGGAAAATTCGGAGGAGCCTCAAATTCATCGTCGAGGCAAGCATATAGAGGGAAAATACCACTTGATCAGGGAGATTGTGCATCGCGGTGATGTGATAGTCACGAAGATCGTGTCGGAGCACAACGTTGCTGATCCGTTTACAAAGGCTCTCACGGCTAAAGTGTTCGAGGGTCACCTAGAGAGTCTGGGTCTGTAGGACATGCGATATCTTGTCTAGGGCAAGTGAGAGATGATACTGGGGTATGTCCTAGTTTATTATATATTCTACATGTATTTATCCTGTATTGTACATTGGTCTCCCAAGGCATAAGGACAAATGAGAGATTGTTGGGATTGGTGTCCTAATTCTCCCAGAGTCTTGTTGTTTGTAATTATACACATTGTTATGAATAAAATAAGAGTTATTTTTGTTGGGGATGATGCTCTAAAGTCTCGTGTCCTATAGTTTGTAAACACAGTTTGTATGAACGCTTGTGATGTATAATATATGATATTTACTTCACTACTTATCTTTGAACATTGGATGTTTTATTTGCTTTACCACATATCTATAAACTAAAATCCCTGGTTGTCATTATGTAACTTAAGCATGTATGTGGTGACATACAAGTGGATCATATCTTAAGTGATAACCAAAATGGTCTGTAGTATATGGATATAGGAGGGAAACCTTATCCTGGTAACGCTACGGATTCGACCCGCTTTGTGGAATAGTTACAAGTGTTGTGATTTCCTACAGATGGTCTGATCCTGATCATTCGTGTAGGGACATGAGAGGGGGGGTGTCCTATACAAACAGTTTGTATAAGACTTGATAAAAAATTATTAACGTCTCGTTATATAACGCCGTTCATGACAGTGACTTTACTTCACTAGGATGACCATTGGTAACATGATCTCACTCTTGAGTGAGTTTGGAATTCCTGCCATTGAGGGCGGTTCTTTGATTTGCATGGGTGCAAGTGGCCAGGTCGCTGACTCAAACTTACCACTTTGGAGATTCTTCTGATTTTGGAGTTGGAAACTCAGCTACACAAGATGGAATTCACTTCTTCCTTGAAGCAAGGGTAAGTAGATAGATTGCTCCCTTAAGGGTTGATCTTGGGGCTTGAACGATGTGGCGCCACATACCTTCTCATGGCCTAAGAGGTGTCCACACATAGTAGGACTATGTTGTATTGTTCATTAGAGGAATCGGTAGTACTTAAGGAGTTAGATGTAACTACAGGGGCAAAACGGTAAATTAGCCCAACTGTACTTACAAGCATCTGTGAATGGTTATTGTACTGTTGATTGGTTATATTCGATAGACACAGAAATATACCTGTGGTAAGGAGAGTTCAGCTGTCGGTCTTTAGTGGAATGTCTGGCAGTTAACGGATGGTGGATCTCGTGGCTAAAGAGTTTAGTCAGCTATTCACGTACTGTTGGAGCTTCGAGCCATATGTCTATAAGGTCCCCTTGGTGGCTCAATGGATTCAAATTGAGAATCAGTTTTTGGGTCAGTTTGAAATGTTCAAATTGACAAGAGGGAGTTCGATTATATATGATATGATTGACTTTATGTATGAGATACATTAATTGGAGGAAAAGGATATAAATATGATTTATATCTAGTGGAGGAGAAAACACTATGGTTTATATATGATATTAAACTATAGGTTAATGAATATAATATGATTATATTTATTATTTTTTTAATTAGACAATTATAGGATAATTGGCTGTCGTTTTCTCTGTAATCGTGCGTTAGCGGGAAGTTCCAATCGGTTTTCGTAACTGAAGAATAAAATGAAATTTGTTTTCATTTTGCAAGAATCATGGTTATTTGCTCATGAAGTGTTGGCTGCCCATCGCTTAGTAAATTGAGAGACTATACGATAGGTTGATTTTACTACACGATCACATACACGCGCGCGCCATCTTTCTAAACGATCGCTTACCTTTTATAAACGATCGTTTAGCGCCGAGCATTTACTAAACGATCACTACCCTTTTCCTACACGATCGTGTACTTCACCTAAAAGATCAAGCATTTTGTCTATATAATAGACTAAGCTTTCTCCCACTTGCTTGATCGTTGTATATGATCTTCCTATCCTCCTCCCCTGTACCAAATCTGAACAGAGCCCACTCTTTGGATTCTCACACCGAGAATACTAAGGGTTCCAAGTGGTGGTGTCGTTCCCATATTATGTCTGTTCGTGTGGAGGCCGTTCGTGGTAGACGATCGAAGTTTTGGTGAACGATAGCCTGATGTTCCAACAAGAGCGAGAGCACCTGTTCTCTTGGAGAGAGCGAGATTTCTGCTGAAGAGAGTCTTCAACTGGTAAGTTTTCTTGTTCTCCTGTTTATTAATCTTAAAGCATGCCGGTAATTTTACAATATGATGTATATCTATTTGTTTGAATGTAAATGTGGTAATTCTGTCACAATGTCTTTGGAAAGATCCGTTTCCGCTCAGAGGTATTTTTGTATAAGAGTTCCTTCAATTTCATTCTAGCATTTACTCATATCCAATAAAAAAAGCTCCATGGTTATTGTATGTAAACTTAAGTATGTATATGAGATATACAAGTGGATCATGCCTTAAGTGATAACCTAAATAGATCTATAGTATAAGGATTAAGGTGGGATACCTAATCCTGGTGATACTACTGGATACGACCCGCTTTGTAGAGATTTGCAAGTGTTGTGAACTACTACAGATAGTAGATCCTGACCATTCATGTGGAGATACGCGAGTGGGGGTATCCTATACAAAGAGTTTGTATAAGATCGAACCACGAGATAATTCGTCTCTATATATAACACTGTTGATATTGGAGACTTACATCTCACCTGAATGACCATAGGTGACATGACCTCAATCCTGAGTGTTTTGGGAACTTCTATCTTTGAGAGCAGTCCTTTGATTAGTATGGGTGAGAGTGGCCAGATTGCCAACTCAACATGTCTACCTTTTTGGGGACTTGTCTGATTTGGGAGCTGGGAACTCAATTACACAAGATGGAATTCACTCATTTTTTGAAGCAGGGGTAAGTAGATAGATTGCTCCCTTAAGGGCTGATTCCGGGGCTTGAACATAGTGGCCACAACTTCTCTTTGGAAGAGAGGACTCAATCATAGTAGGACTATGATTTATGTTCATTAGAGAGATCAGTGGTACTTAAGAAGTTAGATGTAACTATAGAGACATAATGGTTATTGACCGAGCTGTACTTACGAGCGATCTATGAAAAGTTATCGCACTGTTGATTGGTTAAGATGGACACATAATGTATCTATAGTAAGAAGAGTTCAGCTGTCAGTCTTTAGTGGAGTGCCTGGCAGTTAATGGATGGTGGATCCTGTGACTAAAGAGTTTAGTCAGTTATTCACCTACCGTTGGAGCTTCGAGCTACAGGTCCATAAGGTCCCCTTGGTAACTCAATAGATTCAAGTTGAGAATCAGTGTTTGGTGTTGATTTCAAATGTTCAAATTGACAAGAGGTAATTCGATTAAATATGATATGATCGGTGTGATGTATGAGATACATCTAGTGGAGGATTAATGTAAATGATGTAGGAATGTATTAACAGCAGCGAAAGAACTAATATCATCTAAGCATTCAAATTCACTAATTTTGGCATAATATAAAGCATGCTTCTGCAGGAAAAATGGGTTTCAAGACCTCTTGTAGAAATTCTTCAAAGCTCCTTCTCTAGCTGCAATCTTCTCCATATCTTGTTGTAGACCACGTCAAGATCTTCCCCACTATTCTCTTGGTGCTTTAGATTGAGTTGTGGGACTCAAAACAAGTTTGAATCAAGGGATGAAGGAGAAAAGCTCACTACAGCAACCTTGTTAAAGAACCATTCTTCAGACCGAATTTTCTCTCAAAATTCTGTAGATTACATGCCCGATTTTCACTCCAATATTCCCATTATATTGCATATCAACATGCAAAGAGAAGAGCTGCATGAGTTGTAGCTCATGCTTGGAGAAGACAAGGCAAATATATTGTTATATGTGCGAGCTAGTTAAATGATGGATAATGAAAAAACTCATTTTTCCATCTTGTGTTTTGATTTTCCAATTTTTCAATTTTATCTAAAAATCAAATTTTGATTTTATAAAATCTATTTTGATTTAAAAAAATGAAAATTTTAATTAATTTCATAAATTAATTATTAAATAAAACTTAATTAATTTAATATCAAATATTAAATTAATTTTAACACATATCTATCTTTATATATTTAAATATATAAATTCTCCTATTCCATTTAATTATAAAATTAAACATAATTATATCTCATATAATTACTAATTTCCTTAATTCTAATTTGAACGTTTCAAATTAACTTATCACGCTATTCTAGAGGTAGTCCGTTACGAGCTAGTAGGGGGACCTCGCGGACCTACAGATCATGGGCTCCAACGATCCGAGATTAATTGGCTAAACTCATTAGACCAAATTAATCCCCATTCGTTAACTAATGGGTTATTCCACTAAAGCCCATAGTTGCACTCCCCTCACTGTATATATATTATATCCACATGATTTAACCATAATCAGCAAGTCGACCCTTCACAGGTTGTTTGTAATAACGGTTGGGTCAAATATCTGTTTTATCCTCGAGATTACGTCTTATTCCTCAAGTTCCTACTGATCCTCTAATGAACAACTAGTTTGTGATCCAATCACCAAACCAAACTCTATCAACCCAGTGAGAGGTTGAGGTCCATTGTTTAAGACCTGGATTCAGTACTTGAGAGAACAACATTTCTCCTATCCCTAAATCGGGTAGGCGTGAACTCCGTCTTTCACCTTATGTCCCCAGCTATCTATCAGATCTTACCCCTGAAATGGGAGTCTTATTGAGCCGACGCTGTTGAGCCAACCCTCAACTATGCAAATCTAAGGGCAATCCCAAATAAACAGGAGTTCATAGTTAGCTTAGGATTAAGATCGAGTTACCTAGGTCATCTAGGTGAAATAGTCAAATCGCTCAAATCTTAAACAGTAAACACGTATAAAGTAAGATGATTTATTTCTTGGTCCTTGATTCTTATTAAACTCATTGCATAGGACGCCCCACCTTCTCATGTTCATAAACATTACGAATTTAGATCACATGTATGTAACACTTTACAACTCTTTGTACAACTACAGTAGGCCGCATCTAATGTGTTACTAAATAAGATCACCCACCATCACTTCATGTAACCATTATGATCATGTTTGATATTTACTACAATACCCGATCACTTTTAGTTCTCACATGTAAAGTTCAAGACACTTATACAATAGTCCATGGGTGCTTAGTTTTTGGATTTAGGACTTTTCTACCAATTTATGAGATCAAAGTGACAAGTTATTGATTATAGAAAATGTTTATCAATTTTAACAATACTGCGAGTTTTCTAGGACTTAAAACCAACAAATGAGATTGTACATTAAAGCACATGAAAATGAAAAAGAGCTATGTTTATATGTTTCATGAAGATGAAATATACAAAACTTATAGGTTTATAAATAGTATGGTATTTTAGTTATCAATTTAATATTTTATAATATAATTAATTTGGGTAATTATCTCTTTTTCCTCTATAATCAATTGATTGAGAAGATTATCGGTGGTTTCAATGGTAACGTGTAAGACAAAAACGGAAAATTTTTTCCCCTAATTTTTATATGATGTTGTTTGAATTTCCTATATTCTTCGGAAAATTTACTCACAGGAACGGAAAAGTTATCAACGTAAATAAGATTTTGCTAACCCAGTGACAGCTTGGAAAGACTAGACAATCGTGGAGGTGTTCAGATACGAAGACACTCGCGTAGCCAAATGAGCTAAATGATCGCATGCTTTTTGCTAAACATCGACATTAGCTTTTTTGTTAAAGCGATTGGGGCATCGTATATTGAATAGACTTTGACATTCTCCACCTTGCTCATCGTTACATGATTGTTCTCCTCTTGGTCTAATTCCTCTAACCAAGTCCACATGAGCCCACATTCTGGATTCTCCACCGAGATCACCAAGGTAGCCATTTATGGTCGGTGTCATTACTCGACTCGACATGTAGTCAAGGTTTATGTGAGGCGCATTCGCTGTTTTCGTTGTGTTATGGTCGTGTTAATTGTGCAATGTAGCGGTCATCATTGTTCGAAGCATTGGGTTGCGAAGCTTAGTGTCTATTTCGAGCGTTGTGATCAACGGAATTGAAAGATCTGTCTTCAAAAGGTATGTTATGTTTTCCCTTGATCGTGGTAGAAAAGCTGCTGTAATTTTGGTTTTATGCATAAGTCCTGTTGTTTTCCGTTTGTGTACTTTAAGTGTTTAATTTTCATTACGATTGACATTTGGCAACGATCCTCACCTGCTCATAGACAATCCTCTATGTCCGATTTCCTTCACTATACCTGATTATTCTTTGCTGAAGATACGTTATACTCACGTTGAAAAACTCCCTTTCGAAGTTGTTTGAACACCGATAGTTCTAGTAGGATTATATACAGTCAAAATTATACCTTCAATCTTTAGATGAAAACTTAGGCTTAGTAGTCTCTTTAATACTGCATTTTTCAACGTCATTGAAGAAGTTGCAGCAACATGTTATTTGGTATTATCCTTCCCATGAAATTGTTGAAACTTGAGTGTGGTAGCCACTTGGCATTCTTAAGATTATATAAATTCTTTTTTAGTATAACCTTAAATACAATAGTGATTTTGATAGTCTACCATATTGAGCTTTTAATGGAGTATTGAGATCATGTTCTCTGAAGTTGCTTGACAAAACAATCAATCCACTTTAAGTATTGATGTTGATGTTTGTTTTTTTTTTGCAGGATGGCTATCTTTTTTATAAAATTTTGATTTGAACGTTCAACCATTAGGACTTTAGTATCGGTTTCTTTAAAAGAATGATTATTTTATTATCTCTATATGGTTGGTCGCTTTTCACCAAAATGCTTAAACTTCTTTTTCCAGTTCAACCATCCTTTCTTCACTGTACCCACGCATCTTATCTAGATTATAATTGATTATTAGAAGTCAACACTTCTATTGATTGTTGGAAGTTAGAAGTGATTTGTTGAATAAGGATTTCTCCTTTGGTGAATCTACGCACCTTAGTTTTGGTTACTAGTCATTATGTTGTCCTTTTTAAACTCATTAAATTTTCTTCGAGTGTTCAGAGTATATGACCATCCCTATAAGATTATTTGAAGTCGTTGAAGTTGAAGTGTTGTGTTTAGATGGTCATCATTATCGATTTAAGTGGAGATTTGATCTTTAATATCAGTATCAATTTGCTTTTGGTATTTTTGTAGGGGGTAAACGATACAGAGATACATTAGAGAATGTATTTTTGTTAAAAAGTAAAAAAATATGTTCTATGTAAGAATAAGTAGTTCATTTAAGGAACTTTAATGGAGATATGTGAATACATTTAGTTCTACAAAAAAATTGTTTTTGTTTTGTGATCAATTCAAAACCCGGTAAAAGGTTTTATAAGATGGTCAAAAGGTCCGTTTGAGCGACCTCAGTGGCTAGTTAATAATTAGGATCGAACACTTGCCCCGGATCAACTTCCAGATCATAATTGCTCTATGTGAAATAACTAAATTAAAAAAAGATAATATTGATGGGAGATTAGCATGAGAAAGAACCAAGTTATACAAATCTCTATATAGCGTTTCAATATTTACTTAACAGTTGGCGGTCTCTTTGTAGTGTGTGTCCGGAAAGAAGGAGGAACTAAATGATTATTTCGTTTCGCCGGAACCAGAAGTCAATTTTGGTAGATAGGGATTCCATTAAAAACTTCTTTCGAGCGAATGGGCCAGCACCGGGTCATTTCTCGAGAACTATAGCTAGGGTCTGATACTACCACTTGATCTGGACCTTCATGCTGATTGCTCACGATTTCGATAGCGCATTTACTAGTGATTTAGATGGAGATTTTCTCGAAAAGTATTTACTTCGCCGCATCTTCGCCACTCTCATCATCTTTCCTTTGGCCTGCAGTGGGAATGTTATTTCCACGGCTCGTTCGTTTTTCCACATTAGAAGCATCGGCTACACGGCACGGTCCTCACTCACCATTATAGGCCTACACGTGCCCAGTGTGGTTCTTCTGCCACAATAGTGGCGCAGACAATTTCTGGTTACATGGTGATAGTAGGCGGGCGCGGTTTCAGCAGGCAAATACAATAACCTCTGTTCTTTTCAGCCCTGTCGCGCACCGCTCTGTGCGATCTAATACTAGTGAATCTAAACTTCTCACTTGTTACCGCATTGGTGCATTAGTTCTATCTTGCCAGCCTCTTATGGCTCTTTTGCGGTTGTTTCATTATCACAAGGCTGCTACAAAAATTGGCTTGGGTTCAGATGTAGATCCATGTTGAATCCACATTACGGGTTCTGCTAGGGACTTGGGTCTATTTCTTGGGCGGGACATCAAGTAACACGTATCTTTACCGATTAACAATTTCTAATATGCTGGAGTAGATCCTAAAGAGATTTCCACTTCCTTATTGAATTTATTCTTGAATCGGGATCTTTTGGGCGCAACTTTATCTAGTTTTGCTGAGCGAGCAACCCATTATTTTCACTTTGAATTGCGTTCCAAAATATGCGGAAATTTCTGACTTTTCGCGGAGGATTAGATCAGTACGGGGATCTATGCTGTATTAACGATATTGCACACCATCATTTAGCTAGTTGCAATTATTTCCTGTAGCGGTACTGATATAGGCAACGTGGGCTATTGGTATGGTAAAAAAGATATTTTTAGGGGATATCGTCTATTCATCGAATGATACATGTGCTGTTTCCTCCTCCGCATGCCCCCAGTAACCCGCCCCCGACTAATAATACCCAAAATAAAGTTATAGTGGTGATGTCGATCAGTTTTCCTTTTCGTCATTGCAGTTCTCGGTAGGTGGAAAATACTTCTTCATAAATTTTCATCCACAATTGCTTCCTAAGAAGTGATCTCTTCCCGGTTCGATGAGAATATGCCCATTTCCTAGTCCTTGATCACAGAGTGAAACAATGGAACAACGGTTAGTCCGACTCTTCAGCCAGAGATGTTCGGGAACACAAAAGTGTTACAATTTTCCAATAACCATTCAGGGTGAGTGTGCGGGTCCTCTCCCACACCTCCCGGAATTGATCTGCAGTCTGGATCATTGCTAGCCATCACCTGATTTCATTTCGAATCTGCTTTCCCGTCGAGGCGCTGGCCTCATGATTCCAACAGGAAATTCATTGACGGTTTGGCAAGTGAGCATAGTCCCTGAGGGCCTATGGCGATCGTGTGCCAACTTTGAATTGGATTCGCCTGCCAGTATTATCATTTGGCTCTATTTCCAGGCTGCTCCCATCTCTTCTTGATACTGATTGTGGTTGCTTCTTAGCGGGGCTCTCAATCTTCGTCTAAAAAGTTTCCTCTAAATCCTGGGTCGGTAATGCGATAGAGATTGAGAGTTCTATATAGAATTAAAAAAATTACCGGTTTTAGCAAACATCTTGCGAAGTTCCCAGCAACGACGCCAAAAGCGTGTGGAGGTGGTGGGGGGCATTTATGAAGTGGAATAGTGGGGGGATTGATATGCGTTGATGGATTATGCGTTATGCACTCAAGTTTCCCCAGCGGAATAGAAGATATAAATTCTCTGAGTTTCGGTAAGTCCAGGGTCGAATTACAGGGACTTGTGAAAATAAATTGCATTGATAATTTTGATGAAAACTTTGCGGAGTAACCAGTAATAAATAAGTGTTGGTTTGTTGTTTTGCCGTTGATGATAAAAAAAATAAATAAAGTGGCAGATTTTGAGAAAGAAAAGACGTTGCGTTGATAATGCAATGAATATGCGATGAACGGGTTGAGAGATCTTTAGCTAGCGTTACTTGTGAATGGCGTAACTATGTGATCAAGTTTTACAACCATGCCAGCAAGTACATTTTCAATTAAATGCTGATGCTATGTAAATCTAGGACGCATGTGTTGAATGCAAAAAATGTCATAGAGTCAATCCTAAGTCTCTACTTCTTGTCCTATCAATGATAACAAAATGATTGAAAGCAAGGTGACCGCATACAATCATTATCTTAATCTCTAGGATGCATACCATGTGTATGCATAACAAATAATGCTCATTCCTAAGCGAATCTCTCTTTATACGTTCCTAATCTGCTTCTTCCGAGTTAGATTTCTATACCTGACCTTCCCAAGTCTGATCCTGTCTTTAGACTTACCCTCCGAGTATCTCTATGGACGATTATGAGCTATATAAACAAGGATAATCGCAAAAGAATTGAAGATTCCTAGTTGTTGGGCTAGCTAAATGCTTCTCAACCTATTCACTTAATTTAGGCTACTTCATTGGGTGAATAACAGAGACTGAACAGCGTCCATTTACAGGCCAGGGCCAGAAAGGACTATAT
>NC_052350.1:59844022-59911196 GCF_009727055.1 Benincasa hispida | reverse complement strand
GTATATTTAAGATGCTTGAGATAATGCCAATCTTTTGTTCTTGCGATTCCGAACTATTTGGATTCCAAGAACATATTGTGCTTCTCTAAATCTTTCATTTGGAATTGTGAAGCCAACCATCTCTTAACGTCAGCTAGATATTCTACCTCATTCCCAATGAGTAGAATATCATCAACATACAACACCAGAAAAGCGACGGTTTTGTTGAGATCTTCTTGTATACACAGGGTTCGTCAACATTTTGTTCAAAACCGTAAGATTTGATTGCAGCATCAAATCTCATATTCCAGGATCTTGAAGCTTGTTTTAATCTATAAATGGATTGATTAAGCTTGCAAACTTTTTGCTCTTGACCTTGCTATATAAACCTTTCTGGTTGAGACATATAGATACTCTTTTCAAGATAGCCATTCAGAAAAGTTGTCTTGACATCCATTTTCCATATTTCATAATCATAAAATGTGGCTATGGATAAGAGTATTCTAATAGATTTTATCATGGCAACTGGAGAGAAGGTTTCTTCAAAATCTAACCTCTCTCTTTAGATAAACCCTTTTGCCACTAGTCTAGTTTTGTAGGTCTGTACCTTATCAGCTTGGTCTCATTTTCTCTTGTAGATCTACTTGCAACCGATGGGTTTTACCCCTTCCGGTTGATCTGCAACCGATGGGTTTTACCCCTTCCGGTTGATCTACAAGATCCCAGATAGAATTGAAATACATAGATTCCATTTCAAGGTCCATGGCTTTAATCTATTGGTCTTTGTCCACATCATTCATTGCTTGATTAAAAGACAATGGATCCTCTAAACCATCATCTGGTATGATGACTTGAGTTTCAGTTAAACCCATGTATCGGTCAGGCTGTTGCACAACCCTCCCACAACAATAAGGCATTCTCAACTCTTGAGAAGGATGTGAAATATCAGTTTCATCAACAACTCTTGTTGACGAACTTGCTCTATCAACAACTTTTGTTGAAGGACCTGCTCGATCAACAACTCTTGTTGATACGTTTGTCGTATCTCTGGACATTTCTTCTATTACTAGCTTACTACGAGGTTGATGGTTCTTTATATAATCTTCCTCTAGGAAGGTTACGTTTTTCGATACAAATACTTTATCTTCCTGAGGATCATAAAAGAGACCACCTCTTTTTTCCTTTGGGTAGCCTACAAATAAACAGACGTTTGAACGGTGTTCCAATTTTTTGGGATTTTACACCAACACATGTGCTGAACAACCCCAAATCCTAAAGTAATATAGATTTCCTCTACGTCCTCTCCAGAGCTCGTAAGGTGTTTCAGAAACACTTTTGGAGGGAACCATGCTCAAAATATATACCACAGTCTCAACTGCGTGTTCCCAAAAAGAATTTGGTAACTGAGCGTAACTCATCATGGAACGAACCATGTCCAACAAGGTTCTGTTTCTCCTCTCTACCACACCATTCTGCCGAGGTGTGCCAGGGGTTGTGAGTTGAGACTGAATTCCATGTTCTATCATATAGTTTTGGAATTCTATGTCCATATACTCACCACCTCGATTTGATCGAAGCGTTTTAATCTTTTTACCTATTTGGTTCTCAACCTCAGCCTTATACTCTTTGAACTTTTCAAAAGTTTTAGACTTTTGGTGTACTAGGTAAACATGTCCATACTTTGAATAATCATCTATAAAAATGATGAAATATTCAAACCCTCCTCTTACTCTAACATTTATAGGCCCGCAAAGGTCTGAATGAATCAACTCTAGGGGTTCTTTGGCTCTAAGACCTTTTCCAGAAAAAGATCTTTTTGTCATTTTACCCTCAAGACAAGACTCACATGGTGGTAAGGAACTGTCTTCCAACTTGTTTAAAAGACTGTTCTTAACCAATCTCTCAATCCTATTGAGATTTGTGTTACCCAGTCTCAAGTGCCAAAGATAGGCATTTAGAGAAATCTTCCTTTTTTATTTTATTTTATTTTATTTTATTTTTTTATGAGTCCCAACAGTTTAAAATATCTCTATGTTCAAAACAGCTTTAACCTCAGTTGGTTTTAACATGTACAAGTTATTTTCTAATTTTGCAGAGAAAATTTGTTTATTACCCATTTTGATGAATACTTCACCATTTTCGAAATAAACTTTATAATTTTGTTCTAGCAAACAGGAGACAGATATTAGATTCCTTTTTATAGAAGGAATATAATATACATTTTTCAAATAATGTACTTATCTCCTATAAATAACTTCATATCTCCCACTACTTTGGCTGAAACAATCTCCCCAGTCCCTACCTTAAAGATTGTTTCACCTTCTGTCAACTGTCTCCAGGAACTTTTTTCATGTGAGATAGTACATACATGATTAGCGGCACCTGAATCAATTATTCAGATTTTATCGTTTTCCACTAAACGTGCTTCGATAATAAGTACATTATATTTATCTTGTTGTTCGAATTGAACATTCTCATCTATATAATTCATAATTTCAGATGAGTTGGGAGATAAAGGACAATCCTCAGTTAAAACACTTTTGGTATAATCAACCGCTAGTAATTTGTTTGTTGATTTGATTTTATTGTTATGTACATCGGAAGCGAGTATTCTAGAATTCGACATGCTAATAAAATTCAAACAAATTCTAATTAGAAAATTGTAACTAAATCCAAAGTCAAATTTTAGCAAAAAGTAATAATGTACCCATAACCATTATTTATTTGCAACGATATTTTAATGACTTAGAATATGTACTACCGTAGGGCAGTCAGATACTCCTTCACTAAAACAAACAATTTTGACCAAACACTATCCCCGGAATAACTCTATTCCTATTGTCTTCAAAATAACTCTTATTCCTATAGTAGTTTGGTTATCGTTTTCGGCCAAGATCTTTACTAACAACTTAGTAATTCTTGTAAGTGTGACCCACCATTTTCAGATTCTATAGGACGGTATGAATTTGCCTCCAAAATAGAAGACAACATCCAAGACGGAACTATAAGACCCTATTCATTTTACTGAAGCCTGGGTTGTTCCGAATCCTATATTACAACCCTCCGTGGGGATAGCCGTCACTAAACACTAGCAAAGGGCCGCTTAAAGCTAACCAGCAGGCGCAACATAGGAATCTCACGTTCAGACTAATGGAGGAGATCGTAGGATATTTTGACACATATCTTTCACCCACTTACTATGAACTACTTCCTCCGTTTACCTTGATATTGACTCACACAAAACACTCTTCGAAGGGAGGTCACTCCCAGGGTGACACGAAGCATCATATGAATCTCATGGTGTAAACTATGTGGAGGCGTGGTAGTTAAAATCTATTTATCGTATAATAGACTTATATTTGAACAACTTCCTTTTATTCACTGTAATCTAGATTTAAGCTAAAAAATACTTTCCGAAGGGAGGTCACTCCCAGGGTGACACGAAGTACCGCTTAAATATAGATTGTGAACTCTTAGAGACGTGAGAGCTAAAAATAATGTATCATATATGTTATTAATCTCCCACTGAAGTTTTCTAATAACTCTATCATATAGAAGTTATTAAACTGCCACTGAAGTGTTCTAATTAGGTATATTTATACTTAGGTTCTTTCTGGCTAATAAACCCTAAGTCTATGTGGTTTATCCAAGTATAACTCTTAAAATTGGATTTTAACCTACGATGTCTAGGTGATAAATCATTTTATTACCTCACATCACTCACGTATGCTCATAAAATTGGTTACCAACACTCAATAATTCGGCCATAATCCCCAGTAGAAGGTGTTCCGTAAACCGTCGACTTAAGAACCCCCAGCCTTAGACAGAATTATATACCAGTTGAGTTTGTAACCTTAGTTTTATAAGTTTTAACAATTAAAACATGTGGTCAACCTACGTGAGCATACAACTGTTGTTTATGGATTTTAAATGTCTAACCCAATTTTATAACAACTTATAAAACTTTAGACATGCTAAACATCCACAACATACATGAGGCATTCAAAATTTAATATAACATTTATATTAAATACGAAAAACCTTAACATGCATACTATATATTATAACAATTATAACATACTTTCAAGCATGTTACATGCTTTCTATGGTGGGATTTTAAATCTAAATGGCATACTGTATGCACATACAAGACTTATTTAATTATAACATACATCATATGCATAAATAATTAAACACAGACTGATATGGTTTTAGTTTTGGCAAAAACAAGCAAACAAAACCTAATTATTACAAAACANATATAAGAAATCCTAACATGCATACTATATATTATAACAATTATAATATACTTTCAATGCATGTAACATACTTCCTATGGTGTGATTTTAAATCTAAATGGCATACTATATGCACATACAAGATTTATTTAATTATAACATACATCAAATGCATAAATAATTAAACACAGACTAATATGGTTTCAGTTTTGGCAAAAAAACAAGTAAACAGATACCTAACTATTACAAAATAGCTTCCAAACCGCTCTCGGACCGCTCGAACCGCTCCAAAACGAACTCAAGTAGCTTGAACCGGACCCAAACCATCTGAATCGAACCAGCCAAGAACCATTCGAAGCTGAATCGAACTAGACCACAAGAGAACCGGTCGAACCGGTAGCCCTTGTACATGTTCAACATCTCACTAAGTCTCATCGTTTAGTAATGAAGACCATCGTCTAGCATTTTGCCAGATCGTTTAATAAATGCTTGATCGTTTAGCCCGTGAAAAGGTAAATGATCGTCTAATGACATAGCATAGCATTCAACGCATCGCTCAGCTACCGGCAAAGGTATGCGATCCCGTAGCATAGCAACTCGACGCATCGCTTAGCTGCCGCATAGAGGTAAACGATCGCGTAGTGCTATCGTATAGCAACTCAATGCATCGTTTAGCTCCGGATTAAAGATAAAAAATCGTGGTAAGCGATCGCTTAGGGCTATCGTATAGCTCTTCATCGCATCACTTAGTTATCATATAGCTATCGCTTAGTTCTATCGTATAGAACCAAACGATCGCTTAACACCATCGTCAAGCACTGCACATCATCATTTGAGTATCTACCATAGCTAAACGATCGCTTAGCTCCATCGTTAGAACATCACCGCGTCGTTCAGCATCATAGGTAAACAATTTGTTTAGTTCTATCGCATAGAAACTTCAACGCATCACTTAGCACTATGTCTACACGATCGCTTAGCTCCGCATCTAAACGATCGCTCAACGCTATCGGGTAGCACTTCATCGCATCGCTTAGCACGCATCGTTGCTAAACGATCGCATAATACCATCGTATAGTAAATTCAACATATCGTTTAGTTCCCACGCTAAAGCTAAACGATCGTTTAATGCTATCGTATAGCAAATTGAACGCATCGTTTAACTCCCGCAGGTACACGATCGTCTAGCGTTTAACATCACAACGACCAGCGCCCATTGCTATACGATCGTCTAGCTTTTCTTTACATTGTGCAACGTCTAGAGCTAGACGATTGTT
The DNA here is from genome assembly GCF_009727055.1 of Benincasa hispida. NCBI lineage: Eukaryota > Viridiplantae > Streptophyta > Magnoliopsida > Cucurbitales > Cucurbitaceae > Benincasa > Benincasa hispida. The sequence continues at coordinate 59,905,702 of NC_052350.1, read as the reverse complement.
TAGCAACTGGAACCTCAGCGAAGACAAGAACAGAGGCTGGTTTTCTGGAACTGCAACTCGGCCCCTTCGCTTGTTTCTTCGATTTACAGCTTAATTTCAACTCTAATGACTACAAATAAATTACAGACTCTTAGGAACACATTAAAGCTCATCAAGCAAGAGTCAATTACAAATTTAAATGAGAAATTAAAGAGAATTAAACAGCCAAAACTAAAAAAACCATATCAGTGCATCAATTTCATATTTCTCATATAAAACACCCACCAAACCAAAATTAAACCGAATTGAATGCTTATTTAATACTCTGATACCAATTGTAGGAATGTATCAACAACATGGAAGAACTAGGATCATCTAAGCATTCAAATTCACTAATTTTAGCAAAATATAAAGCATGCTTCTGTAGGAAAAATGAGTTTCAAGACATACCTCTTGTAAAACTTCTTCAAATCTCCTTCTCCAGCTGCAATTTTCTCCATATCTTATTGTAGACCACCTCAAGATCTTTCCCACTATTCTCTTGGTGCTCTAGATTGAGTTGTGGGACTCAAAACAAGTTTGAATCAAAGGATGAAGGAGAAAAACTCACTGCAACAACTTTGTTGAAGAATCATTCTTCAAACCGATTTTTCTCTCAAAATTCTGTAGATTGCATGCCCGATTTTCACTCCAATCTTCCCATTATATTGCATATCAACATGCAAAGAGAAGAGCTACATGAGTTGCAGCTCATGCTTGGAGAAGACAAGGAAAATATATTGCTATATGTGTGAGCTAGTTAAATGATGGATTGGAAAAACTTATTTTTCCATTTTGTGTTTTGATTTTCTAATTTTCCAATTTTATTTAAAAATCAAAATTTGATTTTATAAAATCTTTTTTGATTTTAAAAAATAAAAAATTTAATTAATTTCATAAATTAATTATTAAAGAAAACTTAATTAATTTAATATCAAATATTAAATTAATTTCAACACATATCCATCTTTATATATTTAAATCATATTTAAATATATAAATTCTCCTATCTCGTTTAATTCTAAAATTAAACATAATTATATCTCATATAATTACTAATTTCCTTAATTCTAATTTGAACGTTTCAAATTAACTTTTCACGCTATTCTAGAGCTAGTCCGTTACGAGCTAGTAGGGGGACCTCGTGGACCTATAGATCATGGGCTCCAACGATCCGAGATTAATTGGCTAAACTCATGAGACCAAATTAATCCCTATTCGTTAACTAATGGGTTATTCCACTAAAGCCCATAGTTGCACTCCCCTCACTGTATATATATTATATCCACATGATTTAACCATAATCAGCAAGTCGACCCTTCACAGGTTGTTCAGTAATAACGGTTGGGTCAAATATCTGTTTATCCTCGAGATTACGTCTTATTCCTCAAGTCCCTACTGATCCTCTAATGAACAACTAGTTTGTGATCCAATCACCAAAACCAAACTCTATCAACCCAGTGAGAGGTTGAGGTCCTTGTTTAAGACCTGGATTCAGTACTTGAGAGAACAACATTTCTCCTATCCCTAAATCGGTAGGCGTGAACTCCGTCTTTCACCTTATGTCCCAGCTATCTATCAGATCTTACCCCTGAAATGGGATCTTATTGAGCCGACGCTGTTGAGCCAACCCTCAACTATGCAATCTAAGGGCAATCCCAAATAAACAGGAGTTCATAGTTAGCTTAGGATTAAGATCGAGTTACCTAGGTCATCTAGGTGAAATAGTCAATCTTAAACAGTAAACAACGTTATAAAGTAAGAGTGACTTATTTCTTGGTCCTGATCTTATACAAACTCATTGCATAGGACGCCCCCACTTCTCATGTCATAACATGTACGAATTAGGATCACATCGTATGTATCACTTTACAACTCTTTGTAACATCTACAGAGTAGGCCGCATCGAATGGTTTTACTAGAATAAGTTACCGATCGGTTTAGTAAATCGTTTTTAGTTTTCCGAATTTTGAAGAATACGCTGCGCGGTTTTGTCTCCACATAAAGTTCAAGTACTGATACAATAGTCATGGGTCTTAGTTTATTGGATTTAGACTTTCATACAATTTATGAGATCAATAACAAGTATATTGATTATAGAAAATGTTTATCATTTTACAAACTGCGAGTTTTTAGGACATAAAACCCAACAAATGAGATTTACATTAAGGACCATGAAATAGAAAAAGAGCTATGGTTTATATGTTTCATGAGATGAAATATCAAAACTATAGGTTATAAATATAGTATGGTAAGTTAGTTATCATTTATATTTATAATAATATTAATTATTGGATAATTATCTCTTTTTCTCTAATAATCAATTGAGTGAGAGATTATCGGTGGTTTCATGGTAACTGTAAGATAAAAAGGAAAATTTTTTCCCTAATTTTAATGATGTTGTTTTGAAATTTCCATTCTCGAAAATTACTCACGGAAAAGTTATCAAGTAAATAAGATTTGCTAAATGACAGCTTGGAGAGACTAGACAATCGTGGAGTGTTTCAATACGATAGACACTCGGCTAGCCAATGAGCTAAATGATCGCATAGCTTTTGCTAAACGATCGCATAGCTTTTGTTAAACGATTGGGCATCGTCTATATGATAGACTTTGACATCTCCCACTTGCTCAATCGTTTACATGATTGTTCTCCTCTGGTCTCTTCCTCTAACCAAGTCCACATAGAGCCACACTTCTGGATTCTCACACCGAGAATACCAAGGTAGCCATTATGGTGGTGTCATACTCGACTCGACATTAGTCAAGGTTCTGTGGAGGCCATTCGCTGTGTTCGTTGTGTTCATGGTCGTGTTAATTGTGCAATGTAGCGGTCATATTGTTCGAGCATTTGGGTTGCAGTCTTAGTGTCTATTCGAGCGTTTGTGATCAAGGATGTTGAAGATCTGTCTTCAAAGGTATGTTAATTTTTTCCCTTGATCGTGTAGAAAAGCATGCTGTAATTTTGGTTTTATGCATAGCCTGTTGTTTCCGTTTGTGTACTTTAATTGTTAATGTTCATATACGATTGAAATTTGGAACGATCCTTCCACTGCTCATAGAAATCCTCATGTCCGATTTCCTTCATATACCTGATTATTCTTTGAAGATACGTCTATACTACGTTGAAAAACTCCCTTTCGAGTTGCTTTGAACACTCGATAGTTCTAAGATAGGGATTAATATACCAGTCAAAAGTATTACCTTTCAATCTTTAGATGAAAAACTTAGCTAGTAGATCTCTTCTAATACTAGCATTTTCACACGTCATGATGAAGCTAGCAACATGTTATTTGGTATTATCCTTCCCATGAAATTGTTGAAACTTGAGTGTTGGTAGCCACTTGGCATTCTTAGATTATATAAATCTTTTTAGTATATACCTTAAAATACAATAGATGATTTTGAGTACGTCTACCATATTTGAGCTTTAATGAAGTTTGAGATCATGTTCTGAAGTTGCTTGACAAACAATCAATCAATTTAAGTTGAATGTTGTGGTTGGTTTTTTTTTGCAGGATGGTCTTCTTTTTTATAACAGATGTTTGATTTGATACGTCAACATTAGGACTTTTAGTATGGTTCTTTAAAGAGATGATTTTATAATCTCTATATTTGGTCGCTTTCACCAACATGCTAACCTTCTTTTCCAGTTCAACCATCCTTTCTTCACTTGTACCCACGTCAGTTATTATGATTGATAATATATTAGAGTCAGACACATTCTTATTTGATTGTTGGAAGTAGAAGTGGATTTGTTGAATAATGGATTCTCCTTGGTGAAAACTCTACACCTAGTTGGTTCTATCATTTGTGTCCTTTTTAAACTATTAAATTTTCTTCGAGTGTTCATGAGTAATTGACATCCCTATAAGCATCATTTGAAGTCGTTGAAGTTGAAGTGTTGTGTTTAGATGTCATCATTTCTTTAAGGAGATTTATCTTATATGAGAGAAATAAATAAAAGATAAAGATGTCTCAAGACGTGCAAATTTGTTCGACAAGATTTTTTTGAGAAATTTAATTTGGTGAATGAACTTTGAATTTGTATTAATTTCAATATGTTTAGTGTAGTGATTACAGTCTCTAATGCGTAGTCCTTTTGATTCTTTCTCTAAAGGAAGTTTTAGTTTTTCAAGTCTTCTTAAAGCTTTAGTTTTGGAGTCTTTAGGAACTTAAGGAAACTTCAGTCTTTCAAGTATTCAATCTTTGATCATTAGGAGAGTTTAAAGTTGATTTTGACTTTAAGTTTGCTTTAGTTTCTTCAATATTTATACTCACATGGTGAATTATAATCTTCAAATCTCCATAGCTTCAGTAGAGGCTTCCATTTTTCTCATCATCAATCTCCTCACTCAAAATGAAGGTAAGACCTCGATTTATAGAGTTTTGAAAGGCCTTACGTGGGTTTGGGTCTAGTTGTCTTTTGGGCTCATCATTTGTATTTGGGCTTAGACAACAATTGGGCTTGACCCAACTTTTTAGGACTTGAATTAAGTTGAGGAGAATTAGAGCATATGACAGATTTTAGGGTTTGGTTTTTAAAAATGGCAAAATCGGCAAATAATAAGATTTATGGCAACTCATGACATGCACATAGTCACAAATTTTCAAATCCCTGTTTTACCCTTGTCTAGTTCCATGTTTTTATTATTGATGAACCTATAAATACATGTAAGTGTAGAATCATAACAATGATGGGATTCTGTATAGAGAGTAATTGCTGATGCCTTAGTTCTCCACTTTTCCTCTAATTGATTTATTTGTTTCACTAAACATAACTGCGTTCCTCAAAATAACCATTCTTCCTAATTGTTTAAGATTGTACTTAATATTTTATACATAATATCATCTAACCAACTATATATTTCATTTAAATTTGATCATTTTTTGTATTTTTTTAATCATCTTTTATTCATTATCATCTTATTATATTATTATACCATTAATTCATCTTTTTGACAAAGAAATAAGTATTCACTTTTGCAATCTTGCTAATTTTGCTATGCCTCTACAATGAGTTAGACTTCTTTGGTAGGTTTTATGGTTGATGAAGTTATAAATATGTTGAAGCTTAAATGAAAACGAAATCATGAATACAGTGTAATTCTAAATAAATGAACTTCCTTCCTAATTTTTCTCTTCCGAATTATATTTGAATTTATATTTTATTATCAAAATAGATTTTATCTAACTTCTTATTGAATTAATCACAATAAACAAAAAATTTCTGGTTTTTCTCTCCATTTTATATTTGAATTTATCTTTTATTATCAAATTTTATTTTATCCAACTAACTTTCGATTTGTTTAAATATTTGCTACAAATTCAATTGTATCTAAATATTTTTTTCATTATTTTATACATACTTTTATCACATTAATTTGATCTTTTTTTCTTCATATTTTTTATGTTTCAATTTTTCATATAGAAACACGTAAAAATAACTTGTTGTATTTAAAAAGAAATATATAAATGTGAATTAAATTTTAAATGCTTGAAACTTGTGCGTGTATATATATATTTATATATTGTTCATTTTATTATTATTAATAATAACATCATCATCATCATTAATGTTATATATTAAAATAAGATAACAAAAAACTCTTTCTTCATCTTCTTCACTTAGCTGCCCCCCCCCCCCCCCCCCCCCCCCCCCAAAATCTATTTTTCTCTTTCTCAATTTTATGTCTGCAATCGTTGGTTCAACAACCATTTTTTGAATCCATTGTCTTGGCTACTGGCTAGCTTTTGATGACCACCAACGCCAGGTCTCCGACTTTTTCTGCTTGCACACATGTTTAAAGTTAGTTTTCTAAATCCTATAAACAAAATGGTCATATGGAATGAAGACGATAAAACTCCCTACAACAGGTTTGATGTCAAACGCAATCATATTTCCGATATTCACATCATCCTGAAGTTGCAATTCCTTCAACAACTTCATTGGTACAATCAACTTTGCTCTTTCTCACTTTGGAGGAAGTCTATCGTTATAGACATCCATAAGTTTCTAATAAACCCCACCGCCTGGTCATCATCTTCTCTCGCATACATGCTTTCTATAGGCAACTGGAAACGTTAAAGACCATATTGAGTGATTTTTAATTTTTGCTTCTAGAATGTCTAGATACCGAATCTTTGTGGTATCCGTGTTGTTTTTGGAGTAGTGTTTCTTTGCATTCTCGTTTGTACTTAATTTTGTTGTTTTAGAACAATTTTGTTATTTACTAATTAGTATTTTTTATTATATAAATTTGTTCCGCTATTTTTATAATTTTGTAGTCAACCCAATTTAACATTGTACGCTAATTATCGGTCAAAATATCATCATTGGTTCATCACTGTGATCAAAGGGACATTAATTGTCTCCAAAATTTCAATTTAGGGACATTAATTCATAATTGGAGCTTCATTGTAATGACGTGAGAAATTTAATCTTTCGTGGCTAACTGTGGTTGGAACACTAAATTGGAGCAAAAAATCAATGTCAAAGATTTAAAACTATAAAAAAGAATAGTTTTCAAAAAAATTATTATTATTATTATTAATAATCAATTAATTAATTAAGAATTAATTAAATTTGAAACTTGAATGTAAAGTATTAACTAAGAATTAAAATGTCTAAAAAGAAAATATTTAAAAAAAAACTACAAAATTGTGGGAAAAAATAAACATGATTTTTAAAAACAAAAGAGATAACAAAAGATTGAAGGAGAAAGTGATTAGAAACAGAAAAGCTCAAGAAAGAAGAAACCATTGGAACGAAGAAGAATCGAAGAATCGAAGAATCGAAGAACCGAAGAACCGAAGAATCGAAGAAGAAGATGCCACTGGGAAAATATTATTGCGATTACTGCGAGAAGCAATTCCAAGACACTCCTTTCGCTCGAAAACGCCATCTTCAAAGCCTTTCTCATCAGAAGGCCAAAGCTCTCTGGTTCGACTCTTTCAAAGGTCTCTCCATCTCTGCTTGCTTTCTCCCCTTTTCCCAATTCAATTCTTCATTCTTCTCTTCCTTGCAGACCCCAATCAACCTCTCTTTCATGCCTTCCGACCAGGCTTCTGTAATCGCTTCCTCACTACGGTAATTCTTCTTCCCTTCCCATCGCATCGCTTCCATTTTCTTTTAACCTATTTTTATATACTTTCTTCACTTTCATTTGAAAGGGGTTTTGCCAATACGGTGATTCTTGTAAATATTTTCACCCCAACAACAACTACAACAATAATAATACGCACAACTCCACTTCCCACCCCATTGCAGGTACGCCGAAATTTATTTATTTATTTTTTTTTTCCCATCCATTTCCTGTCTGATTTTAAATCAAATTCACAGGTTTCCCGGAAAATAATCAACCCCCAAATTTTCCGGTGAATCAATTCGCAGACGGCAGCTCTTTCACAGGTAGAACTTGAACCGAACTCCTTTTCCTTGCTGCTTAATTTGACAGCTTTATGTGTTCCGTTTCACACTTTATTTGTTTATTTATTATTACCAACAGCAATGCATTTCCCCCATTCATAGGAACAATCGAGCAATTCCCATCTCCATTCCTCTTTCATTAATCGATTTTGAACAGAACTTGAACCTTTACGTAGTGCTTGTTATGAATCTGCAAATCATTCTGAGTTATGGACAGCACCCATAAATGTTTATGAACGAACCTTTAAATCATCCTGACTTCTACATATTGTTGGCTTTTTATCTTTGTTTTTGGAAACTAAACCTATTTCATCCACATTTTTTTACAATAATTTACATCTTTATTAAGTACAATAGTTAAATTCTTAGGCAAATTCCAAAAACAAAATCAAGTATTTGAAAGCTATTTTTTTTAGTTTCAAAATTTGACTTAATTTTTTAAAACATAGGTGAAAAATAATCTTTACTTTCAGGTAGTTTAGTTAGCGATAGTATGGGAAGAACATCCTGGGGCAATTTACCTCCATCACTGATGCCTCCTCCAGAGGGTGGATACCCACCTCTTCCTTTTGTAGACTGGGGATAATCCATCAATATCAGTTATTGGTACAAGACTCCTGGGCTCTCTTTTTTCTGTCCTACTCTACTTATGCAACAATTTGTACAAATTTGGTGTCATCAAAGGCCAAACAAATGTGCTTTTCCTTGTTTTCCTTTCGGTATGATATACGACTCATAAGTGTCATAAAGATCCATCTTCTGTTAATGTTGAGTATTTAGTTGCATATCTTATAGCTCAAATTGTAATGTCATGATATGTCGAGTTGATGGTGCTCTAAACTTGTTGAGATCATCATGATCAAATGACATGCAATAATATGACGAGAGTAGATGAAGAAATTAAGCAAACACCTGATTCTGAGACCTTTTTTTCACTAGCAAACTGAACTTTTCATTCATATAAACCAGGCATGGTAGGCTCCAAATGTTATTTATGTCGACAAGTAGCCGAAACCATCTAAAGATAAGTATGAAGAACATTTGAATGCATGTTTTTCGAAATACATACATTAGCCCTTAAAGGATATTATTATTTCTTTTATTCAAGCATCTTGACAAACAACCATCACCCCAATACATCCTCCTATACACATTAGTAGCCTAATAACTTGAAGATGCAAGTACCTCTAACAAGGAAGCAATAAATTGCATCTGGGTCTCTTCATCTATAGTTAAGAAGAGAGGAACATGAACAAATAGTGATTTGATGCCGTTCTCTTCTGCATGGCGAAGGGAATGGTAGTAGACATAATTGCACACAAAGCGACCAGCATCGTCTGAAGTCATCACTTCGTAACCCTTCTTTGCCAGTGTCTTGGTTATTTCCTCCACTGGAAGAGAGGTCTGCAGGGCAGAGTTGGGTAAGAAATCAGGTAGAGAACATGATTTGTAATAAAAAAAAAATTTAAGGCCATCAATGATGGTATTAAGAACCAAAAAAAGGGTACTATAACTTCTGCAAATTAAAGATTGCCATCTCCATGTGTATAAGCAACAAAAGTTTTACTATAAGGTTTGCGACCTGCCCTGAAAAGATTCAATATGTTAAAACGTTTTGATGTTGTACCAACTTAAGAAGAATGACAGACAACACACATCAGGGATACAATGAGATGAATTAATCTTTCATTTTTTCTCAATGAAAGCAGTTCTTTCTATTAAAAAAAAAAAGATGAATTACATTTAAATTTTGTCATACATTTCACTATTTTTCACAAATGTATGCTAGCATATGATATTTGCATCTTAAAGACGAGGAGGAAAATGGTATGAAATATAAATTACATATTTCTCAAATAAACAAATATTATTCTAAATGACTTAGACATTTTATCAGAAAGAAACTCCAAATCAGTAGTGTTTATACTTATATATTGATCTTTATTAATTGTCTCAAATATATCATTTAAAGTGTCAGTTGATTTATTTTAAATAAAATAAAAGATCTAACATTTTAGCTCAAGTGTCAAATGACTGTCGAAAAACAAATAAAAGGTTAAAGGTTTGAATCTCCACCCTAACATAGTGAACTCAAAAAAATTAATCAATGCGTTCAATAAGTATTTGAAAGAAAAAACTTCATTTCACCTGTCGCATACGTGATATTTCACCGTCCTCTGGTACAATTGGTACTTTCTGCAGCAGATGAAAGTAACAACAAATGATCAAACTCCCAGGAATATAGATGCTCACGCGAACTAAACTCCATGGAGACTAGGAGATAAATACATATTTAAGCAAATTATCTACCTGGGGCTTCCATCCCATTTCATCAGGACAACGAAAGGTGGCTTCGTTAAAGGCTTGGTGTTCGATAGCAAATCTTGAAGCGCCACTATTAACTCCCAAGTGAAGCTGAAGGATGAACAGCAACAATTTCTAAGTCATCATGTAGAACAGTAATGAAGAAATAGCATTAACATGATGCAAGGCACAAACTTGCATAAGTTCTGCTTTAGGGTTTAACAGTCTGTATTTACACGTGAGTTGATTCCGAATTTATGATACACATATTTATATTGTTTAAGACGACACCGATTCCATGTATATGATATTATACAAAACCAACTATTTTTCCCTCTGTTAGTATTTTCCTTGTGTCGTGTGCATGTTTCTGTTTGTCTTCTCAACTCACTGAAACATTACCATGGTTTTTGAGCCTTATAATAGTACTCCAGTAGAAAATACCTAACCAGACTTCATAAGAAAAGTGAATCAAGATGTGCAACAGAGCCCCCAATACTAAATTAGGCTTTATCAATCAATAGTTAAGTGGCTGTCTTTTCTTCGCCATTGACTTATGATTGTAGAGACACTGAAATTATAATTGATTTAGGCAAATTTGTTTTGATGCTTTAGACAACATTAAACTTGGGAGGTTCTCAGCTGAAGATCAGAAGCTTTCTAAGAAAACACAGGAAAGTTAAACAATAACAAAAGGGAGTAATGTATCCTCCGAGTAACTTGTGTTGTAGCTTTGATTGTCCGGTTGAAGATACTAATAAGAAAAGAACTAATGACCAGCAGATCATATCTCGTAGTTGGAACATAAAACAAGAGTAGATAGATAAAAAGGAAGGCAACTTCAGAGATGAGCAAAACAGGAAATAAGCCTTATATAAGAAAGGTCTGAGCTAGGGGCAGAAATAACTGACCCAGATAATTCTTCTGGAATTGGTAGGTTCAGAACCCTTCCCCTCTACAGCAGATTTCAACGTCTTACGTAGCAAATCAAGAGCTCCCTGCCCCGCAGTTTCAAGAATGCTGCAACTCCCAAGAGTTAGACCTTCTGGCAAACCATTCTTCTCCATATACTTCTTGAGATTGTTCACTATTGTCTCAGTTGGATTATCAGAAACTCCATGGAACTTCTTAAACCCTGTTACATGAATCGTAACCGATGGAGGCCCTTCCGACCCCATTTACCAAAGATCTGTTCTTAGTAACAGTACTACTACAGAAAAAATTCCAAAGAGAGAATTGTCTCCTACAGTCTGCAAGATATTAACACAAGTGGTTAACTTGTTGCAACTGAAAGTAAAATTCTCAGCAGAAACAATCCTCTTCTTTAGACTTCATGCTTCCTAACACCAAAATCTCACTGTATAATCCACCATTTTCTCTTAGACAAGGATTGGTACAACAAAGCTAATGCCAAATAGAATACAAATTTCACAACATTAGCTCATTAATATTGTACTGTTAACAACAAATTTCTGAAACCAACAAAATCAGTTACTCAAAACAGCATATCCAGTCCTCACTTCACAGGCTGTATCCACAGCTCAAAGAAAAACACATGGAAAAAAGAAACGAAAATCACATCACAATTCACAGAGTAGCAGCAGAAATCTCCACTTGAATACCTCAGAAATCAAACAAATCGAGAAGGAAAAAGAAAAAAGAAAAAAACCCAGTTCATAAAATTACATGACAATAGAATAAAAGTAATGATCCGTGTTAAAGTTGAAGACACAAAACCAAACCATCCAGCAGATTCATGAACTATGAAGGAAAAAGAGGAATTAATTCCCGATCGAGATGCTAAGTTAAAATGGAACAGAATCAGAACCCTCAAAATGATTAAAAAAAAAAAACAACAATTAAATTTAAAAATCTACCAAACTTGGAACAGAAATGGAAATTAAAGAAAATGGGTTCATAAAAAAGAGCAGAAAAAGGAAAAATCCTGAGAAGGAAAAGGGAATTTAGACATGTTTACCTGTAAAGATTGGAGAAGAAGGCAAAAACTCAACCACCAGTCTTATCTATTCTTTACCTAGTAAAAGACGATCAGATTATCAGAGAAAATTAAAAAAGAAAAAGAAAAAGAAAAAAAAAAAAGGATTAAATAGAGCATAGTAGAGAACGTGGAGATGGTGGGAGTTGGAAAGTTCGCATCGAAACGCCAAAACCAAAATTATTACTCAGATTATTATTATTATTATTATTTTATAATTTTGTGAAACATTTTTTTAAATCACACCCATTTTTTGGATAACATTTCGCAGTCGTAATCATTCATCGACATCGTTAACTTGTCATCAAAATTTAAATATTGAAAAAAAAAATTCATACCCCATCGGCTTCAGTATGATAAAATATTGTTCGATGACTTTTCTCTTATATAATGACAATAATAAAGTTGTTTAGGGAGCTGGATGCCAATATTCTAAACATTCATTGAATAAAAATGGCCTTTTTCTTTCTTAATTTATTCATTTATTTATGATATAAATATCCTTTTTCTCTAAAAAAAATAGGATTCTTCCTTTCCATTCTTATTTATTCTGTATTCATCCCGAATGGATAAATAGATTTTTGGTTAAAATATTTTAAAATTTGTCCAATTTTACTTCCTATACTTTTAAGTTTTTAATTTAAGTTAAAAAAATTGATAAATAAAAAAAATGTCAAACTATTTACAGAAATTATAAAAAATAAAATAAAATACTCTACGTCTATTAGTAATACATTTTTATCAATTTCTATTACTGATAGACATTAATAAACTTCTATCAGTCTCTATTAAAGAATATTAAAAATTTTGCTATTTTATGTAAATATTAAAAATTTTACTATTTTATGTAAATAGTTTCCTTAATTTTTCTATTTTTGAAAATCCACCATTTTAATTTTTATACTTTTAATAAATTTTAAATTTAATTTTTAACATTTTCATTATATTCCCGTATTATATATTTTTTTCATTAAGAATGTTATAAAATATTTAGTAAAAATTAATTTTGAGGAATTAGATTTAATATTTCATTAATTATAGCATTGACTAAAATTGAATAAATATTAAAATACTGAATTAAAATAATATTTTAACATAGATTCTTTTTTGTAAGGACAAAATTTGTAGGCCACAAAGTGATTCTTACTGTTTAAGAAACTTTTATGTATTTGTTAGGAATTGTACTAAAATTTTATTGAAATTTTGCTCCATCATCATTCTACCTAACCTTTTACTTTTGTGTGCAGGAACCAAATCATCGTCTATTAATTTAATTATATATCAATTTGATCAATATCTCAGTCACATTAATAGGATAAAGAAAATTAGAAGTCTAAAGTGTTAACTTTAAATTCAAAAGTTAAAGGTCCGGTTGATTGTTCTTTGTTTTTTTTTTAAAAATTAAATCTATGGATATTATTTCTACTTTCAAATTTTTTCATTTGTTATCTACTTCTTAAACTAAAATATGCAAATCATTATGAATGAAATAAGCTTAAATTTCAAAAACAAAAATAAAAGACCAAATGGTTACCAAACGAGACCTAAATGAAGAATGGCTGGAAATTCAAATTTTATGAACTTAATTATATATATATAATCCCTCCAATTTTAAAGATGATGTTTGTTTAGGACTCTTTTCAAATATAGGAAAACAAACCAAAATATTTACAAATATAGTAAAATTTTACTGTCTATCTGTGATAAATCGTGATAGACTACTATTTGTGTTATGATAGATACAAAATAATTTTATTATTACTTATAACTATTTTCAATAATTTTATCATTTAAAATAATTTATCGTTTATGTGTAGTCTCTCCAATATAAAAGATGACGTTTGTTTGATTTGACTTCTCTTTCTGATTAGTCTTACTTGATGGGCAGCTGGAATACCAATTACTCTAAAAGCATCATTTTTTTTTTATTATTATTAGTTTGTTTTATCTTTTTATTATTAATTTGCTTCATGCATGATTGAAGATAAAATCCAAAGTATTCTTGAAAGAATGATTAATTATTATTATTTTTAGTTCCATTTAAATGGTATGTTGTTTAAAGGCATGCTTCAATCCAACTTTGGACATGGATTGCTCCAAGTAAATATTGAGTTGTATCAATATTTATTTGTTTATTTTTACTTTTTATAAATAAAAGTAAATATTGACATGGAGGAACAAGAGTTGGTTGGAACCAAGGATTGTCCATGATGCCATAGCCAAATTTTCATTTGAATCTCATAGGACTGTTTGCTACATAGCTATGGATCAAAATTTTACGTTAAGAGCATAATTTTATATCAGATTAAAAGTTTCATATATGATTAAAATTTTATGTTAAAAGCATAATCTCATATAAGATTAAAAGTTTAGTCCATGTACATGCTTCTAAATTTGTATCCATATATGTGGTTTATAAACTTTAACTGAAATGTTTATAATAGATACCTAAATTCTCTATATGATGTATTTGATAGATTCCTATGGTTTCAATTTTTTTTTTTTTTTTTTATAGAATTGTCATACTTTACGAACATTATTCTATAAACGTCATAAAAACTCATAATATTCCAAAATTAGATATTCGGATTTTTTTTTGACATATTTAACCCTACAATACACTAATACTTATCATAAGTTGGTTGTAAGTATCCTTTGAAAAAGATATTCCTCTCTTACTAAGTATAGGTCATACGTTTTTAGTAAATATCCTATTTTTTAATTTTTTTTTTATTCCACTAATACTTATCATTTATTGTGTAGATTGGTTTTCCAAAATTTATTTTATGCATTAACCAATATGATATAAGTCCCTTAAGTTATGGAAGATGTTATGACAATTATATTTTGGATGTGTCATCGTCTGCATGGTTAGAGTATCCGACAGATGCCTTTCACGTCTGACAGTTCATATATATATATTTGCAGTCAATTTCAGTTTGGTTGTTCCGGTACAGGGCATCCATTGTTGTTTAGTTTATACGTTTATTTAAGTTTATTCTTAAGAGTCATGCGTTTGATTCGATTCATTTTGGTTGTCGTATCGAAGGAAATCGAAGTCTCGCAGAAACGTAAGATTATCTTGCATTTTGTTTTTCAATTTTTAAGGAAACAAAAACAGCAAAGAAATCAGAAATAATAATGGATAAACTTTACAGGAAAAATGCTTTAAAAGAAGAAATAAAGGGATAAAGCAACGAACTTTTGTCGAATCCTAAACTCTTCACGTTTTCATTTCTGTCTTCTCAGGGATGTTTCTTCAACGAACAAGGGACACCAGCAACCTTGTTATTCTCTTGGAATCCAAGGGTAGAAGAGTGATCTTTATCACCTTAAAGGAGGAAGAATAATAGAGAATGGTTGAGAGGAAACCTAGATTGGAGGCTAGGGTTTTTCACAATGAAATTTCATCCCTAAATTAGCCATAGATATTTATATGAAGAAGGGTCTATCCTTCTTTCCCAATTTACCTTTAAACTCAATTAATTAAATAATATTTATTTAATTAATTAACATACCAATTAAATAACCATATATATTAAATACAGGTTAATATATATAGTTAATTAATAAATAAATAAACATCACATATTTATTTGTCTCCACCTCTCAAAATTAATTAATTAATTCCTCATGAATCTAATTGATAAGAATTTAATATTTGAATCTTATTCAAATATTTCTATCTTAATTATAGATCACATCTATAATTAACCATATCATATTAATCTCATTAATATGTTATTCCATCAATTGACTTCAACAATTCAAACCATTAACCTAACAAGGGGACCTTATGAACCTACAGATTAGAAGCTCCAATGATATGAGATTAATTAATTAAACTCTTTAATTAAATTAATCAATCTTCATTAACTATTGTTCACTCCACTAAAGACAGATAGATATACTATTCGCACTGTAGATATATTTCTATGTCCACAGATATAACCAATCAACATCGAGTAAACCCTTCACAAATCGCCATAACTATAGTTAGATCAAATTACCGTTTTACCCCTATAGTTACCTCTAACTCATTAAGTATCACTGATTCCTCTAATGAACAAACAGTTTGTAATATACCTATAAACTAACACCTTTCGGGCTAGTGAGAGGTTGAGGCCTCAATGTTCAAGACCTGGAATCAGCTATTAAGAGAGCAATCTATCTACTTTCCCTAAGAACGGGAAGGAGTGAATTCTATCTCGTGTAGTTGTATTCCAAACTCCCTACTCGGACAGATCCCCAAAATGGTAGGCTTATTGAGTTGACTAACAAGGTCACTCCCACCCATGCAAATCAAAGGATTGCCTTCATAAACAGGAGTTCACAACTCACTCAGGATTAAGATCAAGTCACCTATGGTCATCTTAGTGAAATGTAAGTCACCTCTAGAAACGGTGTTATATAAAGAGACTATTCATTTCGTGGTTCGGTCTTATACAAACTCTTTGTATAGAATATCACCGCTCACATGTCTCTATATGAACGATCAAAATCTGATCATTTGTAGCACTTTACAACAATTATAACATCTACAAAGTGGGCCGTATTTGTAGTGTCATCAGGATAAGGTACCTAACCTTATCCATCTACTATAGACCATTTGGGTTATCACTTAAACATGATCCACCTGTATGTTTCCACATACATATTTAAGTTTCATAAAATAACCTTAGATCTTAGTTTATTGGATTGAATTAATATAGTCTAAACATTAATAAAATACTTCTTATTTTATTAGATATGTGTGAAGATCGGATTTCAATTTTCCTACTTAAGCATATAATTAAAGGAATTAACTAAGTGTAAGTTAAATCCTATGTTAAAGAGAAGGAAATTCTAAGTGTTTAAGTAGATTTATTTGGTAGCTTTGAGATAAGTCTTAACTAGTGAAATTTTGGTTAAGTATGAACCAAAAAGAAACCATGTGTTTGGTGACATTAATGCATGAGATGAGACTATAGAGTTTATAAGAATAAGAGTGGAAGCCAAAGACAACCATGCGTTGAGTTTGTGAGGGTTGGATGCATGATTGGTCGATGCATTGGTAAGAGGCATTGCCCAAGTTGCCCATGCGTTGGGATGATGAGATGCTGCGTGAGCGAGAGCGAGAGGGCGAGAGCAATGAGCACAAGGCGTTGGGACTGGGCATGCATGCTGACTAGTATGCGCAAGATGCTGGCGTTGGAGCATGCGCGCGGACAATCGTGTAGAAGCATGCAACGATAAATGATAACACTAGACGATAACACTATGCGATAGCACTATACGATAGCATTACGCATTGAGCGGGTGCTAAACGATAAGTTGAGCGTTAGACGATGCGCAGGCACTGAGCGATAGATGCAAGAGCTACACGATGGGCGCTACACGATGAGCGTGAAAACTACACAATCGGCATCAGCGCTACACGAGGATGTTGGGCGATGGCGCTATACGATGGGCATGGGCGCTAGATGATAACCGGGATGTGCTAGACAATGGGCATCAGCACTACACGATGGGCATCAGCGAGATCTGCACGATGAATGAGAGCTGTGCGGTAGGCTGTGTGCTATGCATTAAACAGTAAGAGGGCTGGTAGACGATGAACTAGACAATGAGCGGAAGAGCTAGACGATGAGCTAGTCGATAGAACAAGCCATGGTGCGCGCATGGTAAAGTGTCTATGTATTGCTAAGGCTGGTGGTACATAAGGCTTGTGAGGTTAGTGTGCGTTGGTCTTGAGCAAGAGACTAAGGACATTGGCAAGCAACAAGGACATGCTAGCGTCATAAGAGATGCATTAGCAAGAGGCTAGGCGATGGTAAGATAGACCATGAGGCGTTGAGTTGAGACCTAGCTTGACCCAAGGGTTATTATGCGTTGGGGATGTGATATGTGCTAAAGGACGTTCGAGGGCATGTGGGCGCATAGGACAAGGCTTGAGCAAATATATGCATTGGAAGAGTGTTGGTCATAATCCTAGTTGAGTGCATGGGCCAAAGGTAAGCCATGCGAGAGGGAAGGATATATGGCCATAGACTTGAAATATCTTGGGTTTAGTATGGCTTAAGTGATGCATTGATAAGGAAGCCATGGGCTAATGATGGCTAACCAAGGAAGGGCTAAGTCTAAGTTAGTAGGAGGTGGAATTCATGCAAAGGAAGTGTGAATGAGGAAGACAACTCAAAGTAGGAGGTGGATGCACCAAGGAGCTTGCAAACCGATTAGGTTGAGCTGGATGAAGGAGAAGCTAACACTTCAACCTGGTTGTGGCAAGGAGCTGTGTTGGCAAAAGGAAGAGAGGATGTCTGGACATGCAGCCAAGTACGAGGTATCGGAGAGAGACTTTGGATGCCTATAAATAGGGCCAAAGACTTCTCTTCAGATCATAACTCGAATTCTCTTCAAAGGACATTAGAAAAAGTGTATGCGGGCTGATTAGGAAGAGATTATGCGTTGATGAAGGAATGCATGTGTTGGTAGCAAGACCATGTGTTGGTCAAGAGGTTCTAAGAGGAGGAAATGCTGGTGGACAGTGAGGTCTGGAAGTAGCATCAACTTGGGACGAGGAGTTCTCCCAAACTACTCGTGCATTTAGAGTAATTCCAAAGTCACTTGAAATCTGGGAGAGTATAGTTTTCAAAGTAGGGCTGTCAGAGAAGAAACTCCAAGGAATCACGCTGAAGAGTCAGGAAAAGATAGAATGGTCGAGCTCTCGGATAAGCTTGAGCTAGTCTTGATGATTCGAGGATTCCGACCAAACCACAAGGAGTTCTAAGCTAAGATTTTAAGATAGGCTTTCTGAGACAATTTAGAACATGTTTACAAAAGGAAGTATTTTAAAATAAGGTATGGAACTATGAGTAATCTAAGCTTGTAGTCGAATCTAGAATTTAGGGTTAAAAAGGGAAACCGAGGAAACCTAAGGAACTTCAGAGAGGAAAGTTCCTAACCAACCAAGGTGAGAGGTTATTCTATTGCTTGTATGGTTGATTTCTATGTATATATGTGATTAGATATATTGGTTATATTTGAAATGTTGGCATGATTGGAAAATGTGTCTTGTCTGGATTTGATTGTTGTTGTGTTGTTGTCATAATGCGTGTGTCATTGTGTTGGAATGGGATTTGTACTCGGAATACTATTAGCATGCCTTGTGGATACTTGGCTAGGATTGTTAAGGTACCTGACTGGAATTTTCAACGTATCCAAGCATGCCTAGCAGGAATTATCGATATACTCAGTGGACTATAGGATTGTGTCCACGTTAGTCATCGCGGGTTATTCACGAAGAATACCCGAGAAAGATACATGATCATGCCAGGGTTGTCCAGCTGACAGGCTGGGAAGGTTACATTTTGTTATGTGATTATTGTTGATTGTGGAATTGTTTTCCCAAAAATGAATTTTCGAAATCAAACTTATGTTTGTATAAAGCTGCCACTCACTGAGCTTTGTAGCTTATGTTTTCCATGTTTTATTTCTTCCTCCCCTAGGTAGTGGAGGGTGAGGAGTTTCAGAGTGCTGCTAAGGTCAAGGTCTGCCACAAGCCATAGTCACACTTTCGACATTTAGAGTTGTTGATGTAAACTTTGTAGTTAAGCCTGAGAGTTGTATAAACGTTGTGCTGTTGGTAATAAAATGAGTCAGTCAAATAATTATTGATTACATCTTTGGCTTAACATTTATTGAGAATAGTAAGGTAGAGATGGACAGTAGGTATCATAAAAGGGTGGTATCTACGGTCCCTCATGCCTCTCCTTGGGATTAGGAGGTAGGCTCGAGGCGGGGTGTGACAATATGTGATTTGTGTTTATAAACTACAAGACGTATGAGATTTAGGACATCAACTCCAACAATCTCCCACTTGTCCTAAAGCAAGTGAGATGTGATAACTTGTAGAAATATAAGTTATTTATGCCATCTTATCTAGATATTGTGGCAAAAAGTTAGTAATTATGTGCCAATTGTATGAAAATTAACTTAGTATGACAATAATTATAAATGTTTGCAATTACACCCATTAACGCCAAAAAGATGGAGGACAAGCCAAACTTTACTCTGTTTTGCAGGAGACCAAGTCACCACTTGCGCTCAAGGCTCATGAGAAACTAATCAACGCATCTCTATCATATTGCGCCCATCGATCAACCTTGAAGAGACAATTACCAAAAGTAACGGTGCAATGCGATAGTCGGTCTAGTGCTATGCTACGACCGCATGGTGTAATAAACAAACACCGCATGCAAACTATGATCGAAAGATGCAACCGAGCAACGCAAAAGCGGAGATTAGACACGTGTACAAACTAACGGTTGTGCAAAATTGATGGTTTAATTGCATAACAGAAGGAATAATATCCCTCCATCTGTGGAATTACCATAACCATCAAGTGGGGACCACATGGCCAGAGTCAAAGGATCTGCTCCTATAATACCCCAGCGAATTCAGAGAAAAAGGATGCTATTTGATATTGGGCCAAGTGCTGTAAGATTTTAGAGAGAAAAAGGTTGAGCTGAGTGTTGAAAAGAAGAAATCAGGAAGAGAAAAAGATAAGGCCGAGAGGTAAATCTCAGATTCGACCAGTTGTATACCCGATCAAAGCTCTGTGCAGAGACCCCTGCTACGGTGGAGCAAGCCTGAGAGGAAAGCTCTTCTTGCCATCAAAACCATCCTATCTGGAAAGCAAATCTCCATTGAATCTGTGCCAAGACATTGGCATATGATTTTATCTGTTCTATCTCTCTTTCACTGTATTCCATGTTTTCTTTATCTCTACATTCACACATCATGTATCAAACACTTAGTAGAAATATTAAATGTTTCGATAGATTTCATTTACCATTCTCTGTCTATTTCCGTTCACCCATTAGTCACTTCTCCATGATGTTTTCTTAATATCTTGATGAGCAATATGAATCACCAAGAACTTAATATGTATTAAAGTTATCAAATACGTTTAGCTAAAGCATGCTAGACGACATCTTCACCTGTGAGAGCAGAAGTGAAGATGTCATTCTGATCTATCGAGAGAAGGTCAGAAGAGTGCGTTAACTAAAGCGAGTAGTACTTCCAGACATGGAAGCAACCTTGCGTTCATTACGTTAGACTCTATTTCACCACAGACATGTGGGAGATGCGACCGATCACTGAAAGGTGTACGCCAAGAGAAGTGCGGAACAGTATTTGTACCTTCAATTCGTTTAAAAACTTGCATTGTTTGTAATACTTATTTTTCTCTTTCTAATCTGTTCACAAGACTTGTCGTCGCATTCCACGTCTTTGCACAACCTTCACAGCCAGCCTTAATCCTAGTATCTTGTATATAAACCCTGTATCTTGTAACATCTAGTTGAGGTTTATTGTATTTTCATGTTTTATCACATCTTACTGCTTTCCTTTATTTTACTGTAATTTACATACTGTACACACTTTTATAAAGAATTGAAAAACCCAGTCGCATATACCATGAATATACCGCAATAACCGGCACCACTTCCCCGTGTTTGACCTCGAATCACACCGAGAAACTTGCGGTGGAATTACACTTGGTTCCATCGTAAGGAAACTTGTGACAACGTAGGGCATACTACTTGAGCATCTCTAATTAACGCATAAATAGTAGTAGTATCGCATCATCATGAGCATTGAATATCATACATACAAATCACGTTACAAGATGTATAATATCAAATCCAATGCAATGAGTGGAGTATACAGTATCAAATACCATAAGTGGGATGTACAATATCAAATATAATACAATAAACTAAGGCATACAATATACCCAATAACATCTCCCACTTGCCTTAGATTAGGTTACCTATATCTCATAGACCCATGTTTTCTAGGTGACCCTAAAAAACTTTAGCCGTGAGAGCCTTTATAAATAGATCAGCAACGTTGTGCTCAGAGGCAATTTTGTGATAGTCACATCTCCCCGTTGTACAATCTCCCTAATGAAACGATACTTGCACTCAATGTGCTTTCCTCGTTTGTGACAATGAGGCTTCTTGGAGTTTTCCACTGCACCAATGTTATCACAATAAAGGGTGACAGGCGATGTCATGTTTGGAACAACTTTCAAATCTGCCAGAAATGTTTGAGCCATACAACTTTCTTAGCAGTTTCACAAGCAGTTACATATTCTGCCTCCATCGTGGAATTTGTAATGCATCCTTGCTTGATGCTATGCCATACTATAGCTTCTGCATTCAGAGTGAGCACTAATCCTGATGTGGATTTCCTGGAATCCTTATCAGTTTGAAAATTAGAGTTAGTGTATCCTGTAAGGATCAAATCCTTAGCACCATATACAAGCATATAGTTTCTTGTTCTCCTAAGATACTTGAGAATTCCTTTAACCACTTTCCAATGACCTAATCTTGAATTGGACTGATATCTACTGATCGCTTCTACTACATGGCAGATATCGGGCCTAGTACACATCATGGCATACATAAGGCTACCTACTGCAAATGCATAAGGAATCTGTTTCATCTCCTCAACCTCTTGAGGCGTCTTAGTACAATTGTTCCTTAGACAGAATAATTCCATGCCTAAAGGTAATAAACCTTTATTGGAATTCTGCATCAAATACTTGACAAGTATTTTGTCAATATACGATGCTTAAGACAAGGCTAGCATTTTGTTCTTACGATCTCTTATGATTTGGATCCCTAGAACATACTGTGCTTCATCCAAATCTTTCATTTGGAATTGAGCAGCTAACTATTCCTTAATTTTGGTCAGAAAACCTACATCATTCCCAATGAGTAGGATAATGCTACTAAACCATTAATGATCTTCTTGTAAACACGAGGTTCATTAACATTTTGATTAAAGACATAGGTTTTGACCGCAACGTCAAACCTCATATTCCAAGATTGAGATGCATGTTTCAATCCATAGATGGACCTATCTAGCTTGCAAACATTTTTCTCTTGACCTTGTACTATGAATCCTTCTGGTTGAGTCATGTAGATTATATCTTCAACATTACCATTCAAAAAGGCAGTCTTGGCATCCATTTACCATATCTCATAGTCATAATATATGGCAATAGACAAGAGAATCTGGTAGATTTATCATAGCAACAAGTGAGAAGGTTTCTTCATAGTCCACTCCCTCAACCTGGGTATAACCCTTTGCTACTAATCTAGCCTTGAAGATTTGCACCTTTCCATCTACACCTCTTTTCCTCTTGTAGATCCACTTGCAACCTATAGGTTTTACCCCATCAAGTTGGTCTACAAGTTCCCAGACAGAATTGAAGTACATAGACTTCATTTCTTGATTCAAGGCCTTAATCCATTCATCATTGTCAGCATCTTCCATTGCCTTCTTATAAGAAAATGGATCTTTAACGTTATCATCTTGTATAATACTTTGAGTTTCAGTTAAACCCAAATAGCAAGTGGATTGATTTCTAACAATCCCACTACCTCAGGCTACCTCAACTCTTGAGTAGGATATGTTTGACTTGATGAGCAATATCAACAAATCTTGTTGAATTGTTTTCTTCTTCAACAACTCTTGTTGAAGTTTCAGTAGTGTCTTTGGTGAGTTCATTCAATACAATCATACACTGTGACTTCCTCCAAAAAAGTTGCATTTTTCGATACAAATACCTTATTCTCTTTTGGATCAAAAAATAGACCACCTCTTGTTTCCTTGAAATAGCCTAAAAATAAGCATAATTTTGAACGCGGTTCCAATTTCTTTGGGTTTTCCACAAGAACGTGTGCTGAACACCCCAGATCCTGAGATGCCATAAACTACTTTTACGACCTCTCTATAACTCAAAAGGTGTTTCAGAAACACTCTTTGATGGACTTGGTTCAAAAGGTATGTTGCAATCTCTACCGCATAACCCTAGAATGAGATGGGAAAAGAAGCATAACTCATCATGGAACGAATCATGTCTAACAAGATTCTATTTCTCCTTTCTGATACACCATTTTGTTGAGGTGTATCGGGCGCTTAGAGTTAAGATGTGATTCCATGTTCTATCATATAATTCTAGAATCCTACATCCATGTACTCTTTACCTCGATCTGATCGAAGTGTTTCTATCCTTTTATCTAACAAATTCACAACCTCAGCCTTTTACTCCTTGAATTTTTCAATTGTATCAGACTTGTATTGCATTAGATAAACGTACCCGTATTTAGAATAATCATCAGTGAAAGTGACGAATGTTGGGTTGTATGTCCTAAAACTTGCAGTTTGTAAAATTAAACATATTCTATGTGCAATAAATATGTTATTGAGGTTCATTCAATGAAGTTGTTATTGAATATGTAAGTTGCACTTGTAAAGCCTAAATCTAATAAACTAACAAACTCATGGCTATAACATGAATACTTAAATTTTATGTGGAGACCTAAAAGAGGATCAGGTTTGAGTATATAGTGACGAAAAATTAGCCGTCAAAGACTTGATGACTAAAATTAGAGGGACGCAATATGCGATGCATGTCTTAAGGTATGCATTGATACTCATACGTCGGTGGTCATGCGTTGGAATGAAACTATGCGTTAACGAATGTATGCGATGACCATGCATTTCCGTCACAAGTTTTCTTGTGCTCATACCAAGTATAATGCGAGTGCAAGTTTCTCGGATGATTGGAGATTGAATTCAGGGACTTGTAGCTAAACGTATGCGGTAATGTGTTTGCGATGCATGAATAAAAGAATGATGGAGGGTATAAGCTAACACTACTCCTACTCCTAACTAACAGACAATGCAATGAGAAGTATGAATGAGAGGTAGAGATACGACAACTGTTGACGTAAAGTAAATGGATGGAAAATAGATAAAATGTGAGGATGTCTTTATCGCAACCCTTAAGAGTGACCGCGAGGGCAACCTCAGCCAATGCAAGCTATACGATCATGCTACACACACTTGAGCCTATTTCTAGGACGCATGCGATGTATATGCGAAATGTCGGGATGACCACATACCACCGTATCCTATGTCTTGGATGCATGCAATATCCTCTCCGTAGGGTGCATACGCTGTATAATAGCAAACGAAGCTTATTCCTAAGTTCCCCATTCTTGCTTATGCCATCTAATCCGCTCTCTCGAGACTTAGATTTGGATTTTAGACTACTCTTCCAAGTATGCTGATAACTTGTAGGAATACAAGTTATTTATACTGTTTTATTTAGATATTGCGGCAAAAAGAGAGGAAAGTTGCGTCGTTAGTATAAAAATTGGCTAAGAAATACAAAAATTATGAAAAGTCGTAAATACACCCACTAACACCATTGCGATGGCGAATAGAATGTTTCAATTTTAGTTTTGCAGGCAATGGGTCGTCGCATGCGTTCATGGACTCGAAGATGAAATAAACAATGCATCTACGTCGCATTGAACCCATCAATCAAGAACGAAGAGATGATCAACGCAATGACGACGCATGCGAAAATCAATCATGTGCTTAGCGAACAACGCAATTTCAACCGCATGCAGTAATAAAAAACAACACCGCATGTGATAACTTATAGAAATACAAGTTATTTATACTGTTTTATTTAGATATTACGGCTAAAAGAAAGAAAAGTTGCATCGATAGTATGAAAATTGGCTAAGAAATGCGAGAATTATAAATTGTCGTCAATACACCCACTGACGCCATTGCGATGGTAGAATAGAATGTTTCAAGTCTGCTTTGCAGGAAATCAAGTCATCGTATGCGTTCATGGCTCAAAGATAAATGGAACAACGCATCTACATCGCATTGCGCCCATCAATCAATAATGAAGAGACGATCAACGCAATGACGGTGCATGCGACAATCGATCAAGAGCTTTGCGATCAACACAAATTCAACCGCATGTGGTAATAAAAAACAACACCGCATGCGAGAGATAGATCGAAGATGTAAAAGAGCAACGCAATTGCGGAGGATTCAGACGCGTGTACAACTGTCAATTGTGCATTTCTTACGGGATTGATTGCGTAACAGAAGGAATATTCACTCCACCATTTCAGGAACTTCCTTAACAATAAAGTGGGGACCACAATGCAAAGAGTCAAAGCTTCGTCTATAAAGAGCTTCTGTAATTCCATTGAAAAGATATACTCGATACGGGAGACTTGAATGCTGATCCGAGAGAGAGACTAGTTGAGCAATTAATCAGAGTAGATCCGAGAAGAATCAAGAGACAAGGCCGAGAGGTGAGTCTCCGGGCAAAGAATCCTTTCAATCCTCGCCGTTGAAGCTCTATATGAAGGTCACTTCTATCAGACGAGCAAACCTGAGAGGGAAGCTCTTCTCTTCATCTATTCCACACGCCGGCAAGCAAAACCTCTACCCAGATCTGTGTCTAGACGTTGACACTCTTCTGTATTTGTTTCTATCTCATTTTCATCACTTGTACTCATCTTCTTTACTCTATCATTCACACTATGTATTAGACGCTTAATCTTAGTATTAATTATTATGATCATTTCCATCTCTGTCTATTTTCGTTCATCCATGATTCACTTTCTCCATGACATTTTCTTAATTCCTTGGGTAATTAATAAGAATTAAGCAAGTAAATTAATCTGTGTTAAGGAAATAATTATGTTTAGCTAAAGCATGCTAGACGACATCTTCATCTGTGAGAGTAGAAGTGAAGATGCCATTCCGCCTATCGAGAGAGGGTTGGAAGAATGCGTTAACTAAAGCGAGAAGTACTTCCAGAGATGGAAGCAACCTTGTGTTCATCACGTTCATCCCTGTTTCACCATAGAGATATGGGAACGCGGCCGATCACCGAGAGGTGTACGCCAAGGGAAAGCGGAACCTTAGTTACATCTTTAACGCAGTTAACAAACTTGCGATGTTTTTACTAATTATTCTTTCTATTTCTGATTCATACATAAAGACTTGCCATCGCATACGACGATCCTTTGTATAACGTCACAATCAGTCTCAAACTCAGTATCATGTATCATGAATCTTGTATCTTGTATCATAATAGTTTAGGACTTTACTTTTATCGCACTTTTATTTTATCAACGCAATTTATATTTATCACAATTTAAATTCATGTACAAACCAAATCTTTTATTAATTGTAAAACTGGTCGCATATATCACGAAGGTAACACATTAACGAAAACAATCCCTGTGTTTGACCTCAGATTACTCTGAGAAAATTGAGTTGGAATTATACTTGGTTTCTGTGCAAGGAAACTTGTGACAACGCATTATTCCATAGCATACTACAAGCATATAGTTGACAACGCATATATTTAGAAGTAATGCATAACACAGCATCCACATTCCATTTCCATCATTACGTCATCAAGTTTATGGCAACATGAGCTTGTTGTTCATTCATCCATATTCATATTTGTTCGCATGCTGTAAGCTAAAGACACATTTTCAGCATTACAGCATGCGGCAATCGATCAAAGGTATGAAGAGCAACGCATTCGCGGAAGATTCTGACAAGTGTACAACTTTTAGTTGTGCATTTCTGACAGATTGATTGCGTAACAGAAAGGAATTTTCCATTACTCCATTTCAGAAACTACCAAAATTAGACAGTAGGGACCACAAATTCAAAGAGCCAAAGTCTCGCCTATAAATAGCTTCCTCAAATTAACTGACAGATATACATGTATACATAGAGATGTGCATATACTGATATTGGGAGAGAGGCTGGTCTGAAGCGACTACAAAGTAAATCCGGGAGAACTCCGAGCAAAGAATTCTTCCAATTCCCAAAGCTGAAGCTCTGTGCAAAGGTCAATTCTACCGGGAAAGCAAGCCTGAGAGGGAAGCTTTCCTCTCCACCACTTCCATACGCCGGCAAGTACAAATCTCCGATCGGGATCTGTGTCAAGACGTTGACACTCTTTCCGTATTTGTTTCTATTCTCTATTTCATCTTCTTTAATCCTTCATTCACAACATGTATCAAACGCTTAATTTTAGAATTAAATGTTATCATCGTCACCATTATCATCTCTCTGTCTCATTCCATATATTCATAATCCATTTTCTCCATGATGTGTTCTTAATCTCCGGGTTAAAAAGAGAGAATTAAGCGAGTGAGTTAATCTATGTTAAGGAATTAATTAAGTTTAGCTAAAGCATTCTTGACGGCATCTTCACCTGTGAGAGTAGAAATGAAGATGTTATTCCACCTATCGAGAGAAGTTTGGAAGAATGCGTTAACTAAAGCGAGAAGTATTTTCAGAGATGGAAACAACCTTGCGTTCATCACGTTCATCTTTGTTTCACCATAGACATATGGGAATGCGGCCGATCACTAAGAGGTGTATGCCAAGGGAAAGCGGAACCTTAGTTGCGTCCTTAACATGATTAACAAACTTGCGATGTTTTTACTTTTTACTCTTTCTCTTTCTGCTTCATTCATAAGACTTGCCATCGCATACATCGATTCTTTTGTACAATTTCACAGTCAGTCCTCGACCTCAGTATCATGTATCATATATCTTGTATCATGTATCATAGTAGTTTAGGAATTTATTTTACAACGCATTTTTATTTTATCAACGCGTTTTTACTTTCATCGCAATTTATATTTCTATACAAACCAACATTCTTTATTCATTATTAAAATCGGTCGCATGTATCACATAAGTATCGCATTAACGACAACAATCCCCGTGTTTGACCTCGGATCACTCTGAGAAACTTGCGTTGGAATTATACTTGGTTTCAGTGCAAGGAAACTTGTGACACACACTACTTCATTGCATACTACGAGCGTATCACTATCAATGCATACTCTTAGAACGTACTATTGCATAAAATTATCTTTATTGCAGAACACTTGAGTGCATTTAGCACATCATTCATTTCATTCACAAGCCATGTGTTAGAGTTAGATAAAGATAAATATTATAAAATTTAGTCATCAAGTTTATGGCAACATGAGCTTGCATGATTCATCATCACAGTGCATGCAAAATAAGGAATTAATCTTTTATCGTTACAAGTTTATGGCGCCGTTGCCGGGGATTGGTAACGGTTAGTGTTGAATACTTTTGTGGTATTTTGTAGGACAGATCTCTGTTGTACTGTCTGTTTATCGCGAAGAGCAGGTTGACGGTTTATGAGTACTGAAACTGATCCAGAATTCAAACTGACCCAGAGATCGAGCGTACTTTTCACACGAGGGCACGCCAGAATAGAGTTAGGCGAAGAAGAGTCGATATGGCAAACAACAACGAGAGGCTTGAAAGAGATCAAGGGGCGAATCGGCCAGTGCAAGATCTTGTCTTTCTTGCTGCTGACTGCAACATCCCCATGAGAAACTATGCGACGCCCATACGACTTCTTACCTGGAATTTCACGACCAATGGTTTAAGAGAACGCACGCTTTGAAATAAATTCGGTCATGCTCCAGATGATACAAAACACGGGGCAATTTGGAGGTCTACAAGGAGAAGACCTGCACACCCATCTTACCAGTTTTGTGGAGATGTGTAGCACTTTCTCCATCCCTGGCGTCACCCTGAAGTAATTAGAGTTTACCTCTTCCCATACACACTAAGAGATGAAGCAAAGAGGTGGGCTCATTCGTTGGAGCCAAATGAAATCACGTCATGGGACTAGTTGGTGGAGCGGTTCATGAAAAAATTCTTCCCTCCAGCAGTCAACGCAAGGAGACGAAAGGATGTGCTGAATTTTGAGCAAATGGATAATGAGACTTTAAGCACCGCTTGGGTGCGCTTCAGAAGGTTGGTGAAAAATTGTCTGCATATCGGGATTCTCGATTGCATTCTGATGGAAACATTTTATAACGGTCTGAATCGATCAACGCAAGCCATTGCTGATGCCTCCGCAGTGGGAGGATATATGGATAAGACCTACACAGAAGCCATGGTCATCCTTGATCGCATTTTGCGAAACACGGATGACTGGGTAGATGATGGGTATGGGGGAAGAGGCCCTAAGAGAAGAAGAAACGATAATGCCATTGTACCGGCAGATACAATGACAACTTTGGCCGCACAAGGCCGCGGTGACCTCTCTCCTTCAAACGATGGCACTTAATCAAGGTGCTCTCTCTCAAAGTTCAGCACAACCCAATGCGCCAGTGCAAGTGGCCGCAATAAGTTGCATCCAATGTGGAGAGGGCCATGTAGTAGAGATGTGCCCATCGAACCTGCAACAAGTGTTTGCTATCTAGAATAACCCGTACAACAACACTTACAATCCAGGTTGGCGAATCACCCTAACTTCGGTTGGGGAGGGAATCACAACCAAGGAGGCCAAAGTAACCATCAGAACAAAAATTTGGGGAATCGAGGAAATCCTCCATCTTTCCACCAGAATCAGAATCAGAGTCATCAAAGGAA
Organism: Benincasa hispida; assembly: GCF_009727055.1. NCBI lineage: Eukaryota > Viridiplantae > Streptophyta > Magnoliopsida > Cucurbitales > Cucurbitaceae > Benincasa > Benincasa hispida. Next base: position 59,875,625 of record NC_052350.1, on the reverse strand, counting down.
ACCGCATAACCAACCGTCTTCATCAAACACCTCTGTGAATTCGTCATCATTGGAGGCCTTGCTGAAACAGTATATTGAGAAAAATGATGTTGTTATGCAGTCGAGCTTTGCAACAGAACACCGGCAACGCTGCCAAGTAATTAGAAGCCCCGGGATCTCACGGGAAGGAACAATGTCCTTGACGACATTACGCAGGCAAGTTTGACCGCCTGCAGGGGTGTGGATTGCGGTAATCATGAGAAAATTGTCTTTCAATCCACATCTCTAAAATCTATGTTTAATTGTTTTCTTTATTGCTCTCCTTTATTGCTCTCTGCGTTACATTATTTATTGCTTTCTTAAACTAGCTTTTATTGCTTTATTAATTTAGTGTTCATTTAATTCAATTGTGTTGTTTCCTTGTCTTGTTCAATTTCCTTACTTTCTGCATTAGTCGCGTTGTTCTTAAATTTCCGTGAATGATAGATGTAAGAGAAAACGAATACCGCAAAGTCTTAGCGACTTGCGTTGTTGATGAAAAAAAAAATAATAAAAAAAAATTATTAAAAAGTTGGTATGCATTGCAATGATGGGTGCATCTTGCGATGACAAGATACACTTTGCATCCATCTTTCACAAACGCATTGCGCTGAGGGGTGTGTTGCGCGTGTATGTATTTTGCACCCGTCCTTAGCGAAAACGCACTATATCCAGGTAGTGTTGCACCAGTAGAAATATCGTGCGCCCATCCTCCAGAAATGCGTTGAGTTAAGGGGTGTGTTGCGCTGATACATGCGTTGTTGCCCGTCCTCTGCAAATATGCATTTGCGTTAATGGAGACATTGCGTTAATCTTAACCTTACGCCCATCCGAATAAAACACAAAAGATAAATTCTTTTTGCAAAGAGAGTAGTCCAATCGTTTAGGCTTTCAAGGAAATGATGATTTAGCAGATGAAAGGACATCATTCTTTGCTAATTCATAAATGTAAGGAGTGCGGTGGCAAGCTTTTTGAGTACCTCGAGGCCTGCCATGCAAAATTTGCATTGGGCCCATCAAGGCCCAACCTATAAATTCCCTCCCCCTTCGTCTGAAAAAGTCTATTTGAATCTTTTGCGAAAACGAAAACCCTAGCGAATCCTTTGCATACCCAGACTTTCAAACTTTCTTCATAAACCCTAAGAACTTTCCCAACTCTTTCACTCACCATAGCTATGACCGATCAATCTTCCCATTCATCTTCATTACCTTCATCACCTTCACTAGCCCAAATCACTGCAAGAGAGGCAGCATTCCTCGCAGCAAGCCGCCGCCTCGTTGCCTAACTGAAAAACATCCTAATAATCATCGAAAAACCTCGGCGAAAGCCTTTTGTAGCTAGACCACTCCAAATCTGAGAGGGGCAGAGCATGGAGAGTGCCCCACTCCCAACACTATCATCCGAAAGCGAGAAGAAGAGAAGAGACGACAGAGAAGTGTTTAGGAGCATCCTGAGTAACATGAAGAAGGAGGGAGGGCTACCCGAAGTTGGAATTGTTAATCAGCCCTTGCCTTCAGAGGAAGAGATGGAAGAAGCTTCGAGAAAGAGCGCTCTGGTCGTTTCGAATCCTAAGGAAGCTGTCCAAACAGATTCCTATGAGGGACCCATCAGGGTTGCTTTGGAGGAGGTGAAAGCGAAGAAGCTGCCGGAAATGGCTGAAGAGAAGAAGAAAAAGAAAAATAAGGAGAAGAGGACAAAAGGAGATGAAGAAGCCCAGCCAAGGAAGGAAAAGAAAGAAAGAAAATCGAGTAAGAAGAAGGAACGCAGGCGAGAAGAGAAGTGCCTGAAGAAGAAGGAAGAAAAGAGAAAGAGGGCTGAAAGCCCAGAGGTTGACGGAGAATAAACCACCGCAAGGGTGGATGAGGGGGTGTCAACGCAACAAAGAGAATCAACGCAACCTGAAGAGGCATCAACGTAAATAAGAACGGTTGCGACTAAAGACCCAGAGGATCTAGACATCACCTCTCTTATGCGGCGTCGCAAGGAGAATATGCCGCAAAGGTCAACAAGTGAACCACAATTTTTGCAAAGTGTAGCAGAAGAGAAGGAAAGGAGAAGAAGAGAGGAAGAAGAAAAACAAGAGAAAATGTTACGTGTGCAACAAATCATCGTAGAAGGGAATCTGAGAAGAAAACTACACGATGAAGAAGTGCACCGTAACAATGCAATTTCGATAGAAGAAGAGAGAATAAGGCTCGAGGAAGAACAGCGCATATTGCTGGCCTCAGAGCAATTTAAAAGAGAAATGAGAGAAGAAGAAGAGGAAGAAGGAAGAGAAGGAGAAAAGGCGCAAAGAAAATGTGCAGCGCATTCGAGAGAAGAAAAATAAAGAAATTGCGAATTAGGAAAGGGAAGAACAGCGCAAGGATCGGGAACGGAGACAAAGACAAAGATCCTGCCTTGCGTTGGCAAAAGATAAGGGCAAAGCGAAAGTTGAAAGCAGTGAGCCTGCGGTGGCCAAAGGACGGCCATCAAAGAAGAAGAAGAATGATGACATGGTGATGGAAATGGGGTTCTTTCCTGCGTCAACACCACGACCGGATTTAATTACAAGTTTTGTGTTGGAACATGGGTGGGAAACATTCTGCCAATGCCCATCCATCGTAATCTCAATGGTAGTGAGAGCTTTCTATAATGGACGACTTCATGGCACCAAAAATGCGATGATCATGAAAGGGGAGACAGTGCCTTTCAGCGCAAGGGACATCAATGAGTTATATCAAATGAAGAACATCCTGGATGCACCGGGTAACAAAATTATTGATGATCCCATAGAATAACAAATGGAAGATGCGCTAAGAATATTAACGCAACCGGGCACTCAGTGGTCGGTATCTATAAAAGGCATATAAACCCTTGCGTCCAATAAACTGCTTCCGGAAGCGCGCCTTTGGGTGTACTTGGTGAAAAGGTGACTCATCCCGACCTCTCATGACAAAACAGTTTCGAGGGACCAAGTAATGGCCGCATACTGCATAGCACGCGGCATTCCAATCGACGTGGGCCAATTGATCGCAAAGAAAATTCTAGGTTTTGTGGGGCGTGTAAGAGGCCAGTATTTCTTTCCTTGGACAGTTTCGAGCTTATCCTCTCAATGGGTGTAGGTATTGAAGAAGAGCCAATGCCAGAAGTCCATGTTCTCATCAACACCAAGATCTTGAGAATGCTTCTCAAAGACTCCCCTCATTGCCCCCGAGCTTCCACTTAAAAGGCCCATTATCGATTTAAATGCGCCACAGTAGCCAAAGCCTAAGAAATAGCGCAAAGTTGAAAAAGGCAAGGAAAAAGTCCAAGAGCTACCACCGCAAGATCAAATACCTTTGGACCCCTTACCTTTGTTATTTGCCCTCTAAGCCCACTAGCTGAACCCCTTTCCCCACTCCCTGAACACTTTACAAATCTCTTCCTTGCTTCCACTTCACCCAACGCATTTCCAGTAGCATCCTCCTCCCCTTCATTTCCACCACATTTTTCTCCTCCATCGCCGCATGTTAACGACCCACACGATTTGGGTGAAGGCACTTCTGCTCAACCCCAAACCATTGATGGTGAAACATCGCAGGTATAGCCCACCACCGCAACCCTAACTTCTGACTTAGCAAAAATGCGTTCTCTTCTCTCTCATCAACATGAATTTTTTGCCAACGAATAACGGAGTTACAAGAGAGCCAAACAGAGTTGCAACGCAGTGTTGTGATGACACGGCAAGTGCTGATCAACATTTAACGCAATATTTACACGATCCACCTGAACTAAAGACAAGTGGCAGAACACAACCATGAGTACTTTAACTTTTTGACAGCCTATCTATATGGTCCCATAGTGACTCCGCATTTACAGCAACATCTGCATTTTGACGAAGCTCCTCGAGTTCCTCCGCAAAATCCTCCTTCTGAGCCCCCGCCGCAACTCTAAATTTGAGGTGTGCCACCTTCTTAATAATTCTATAATTTTTCGTTGCGGTCATTCTTTTATTTTATTTCATTCATCATTTTTATGTATAGAAGCTATTTCTTGATCCTTTGTACTTGCTAAAATTTTGTATTACGATAATTGTAATTCTTTGTATACTTGGTTAATTTTAATACAACTGAGTAACTATTCCTTCCGTATGCGTTAGCCTCTTACTTATCATCCTTTGTCAATTATTGCGATGTTCTTTATCTTTTATTTTGCGTTATTAATTGCGCTGCCATGATGAGTAATATTCATACCCTTAGCAACATTTTTCACACTTTGCACTTTCTTACTAACACTTAGATAATTCATAGCAATAGCACTGCTTTACCTTTTATACTTCAAGACTCTGCTCAAACCTTCTTTTCAAAATTTTGACTAAGTGTTTTGTCTATTCTGTCCAAAACAACACAATGAGGACCTTGCACATCTCTAAATTTGGGGGTGGGGAAGGTCTGAGCAGATGCGATCAAGCGGATGTGGTCATCATTAGGAAAATGCATTCATTATTATCTAAAAAAAAATATTTTCATACCAACTCCAATGTCAGTGCAAGGGAAAATCCTAACTTGATAAGAGTTAAGTCATGAAAGGAACTTGCTCGTAGTTGGATGTTCGCATGACACCCATGGGAATAAGTCAAAACGAAGGTGGGTTTCCAAGATTGACGCAATATGAAAAAAAGAAAAAAGAGAGAAAATAAGAATATAAGAGACAACTCCTCTGACCAGCAAAAGTAAAACTTAGCTAAAAATCAAGAGTTAAAGTTGAGATTGGCACACAACCGTAGTTGGATGCTCGCATGACACCCGTGGGAGGAAGCCAAGACGAAGGGTGTAACCATGATCAACAGTCTATAATAAAATGACGCAAACCAGACCACCACATAAAGACGCACTAAGTTGTTTTTGCAAGAAGAGGTAAACATTCTTTTCAAAACAAGAAGGGAATTTTTTAGTAGAGATTTGTTGATAGAAGAATAAAGTAGAGCATGTTAATGAATTACTAAAGGATAGAAGGAAATTGCATTGTTAAGCAATGTTGTATAGGAGGAGCATTCGGAGCAACCAATCGATGCAAAATGAGGATAGGAATTGAACGAAATTGCCTTAGTCGAAGATATGCTTGAGGACAAGCATATATCAAATTTGGGGGTGTGATAACTTGTAGGAATACAAGTTATTTATACTGTTTTATTTAGATATTGCGGCAAAAAGAGAGGAAAGTTGCATCGTTAGTATACAAATTGGCTAAGAAATACAAAAATTATGAAAAGTCGTAAATACACCCACTAACACCATTGCGATGGCGAATAGAATGTTTCAGTTTTTGTTTTGCAGGAAATGGGTCACCGCATGCGTTCATGGACTCGAAGAATAATTAAGCAACGGATCTACGTCGCATTGCGCCCATCAATCAAGAATGAAGAGATGATCAACACAATGACGGTGCATGTGACAATCGATAATGAGCTTAGCGGTCAACGCAATTTCAACCGCATGCGGTAATAATAAAACAACACCACATGTGGTGATCGATCGAATATGTGAAGAGCAACGCATTCGCGGAAGATTCTGACAAGTGTACATCTTTTAATTGTGCATTTCTGACGGATTGATTGCGTAACAGAAAGGAATTTTCCATTCCGCCATTTCAGGAACTACCAAAATTAAATAGTGGGGACCACAAATTCAAAGAGCCAAGGTCTTGCCTATAAATAGCTTCCTCAAATTCACTGACAGATATACATGTATACATAGAGACGTGCATATACTGATATTGGGAGAAAGGCTGGTCTGAAGCGACTACAGAGTAAATTCGGGAGAACTCCGAGCAGAGAATTCTTCCAATTCCCAAAGCTGAAGCTCTGTGCAAAGGTCAATTCTACCGGGAAAGCAAGCCTGAGAGGAAAGCTTTCCTCTCCACCACTTCTATACGCCAGCAAGCGCAAATCTCCGATCGGGTTCTATGTCAAGACGTTGACACTCTTTCTGTATTTGTTTCTATTCTCTATTTCATCCTCTGTATTCATCTTCTTTAATCCTTCATTCACAACATGTATCAAACACTTAATTTTAGAATTAAATGTTATCATCGTCACCATTATCATCTCTCTGTCTCATTCCATATATTCATAATCCATTTTCTCCATAATGTGTTCTTAATCTCCGGGTTAAAAAGCGAGAATTAAGCGAGTGAGTTAATCTGTGTTAAGGAATTAATTAAGTTTAGCTAAAGCATGCTTGACGACATCTTCACCTGTGAGAGGAGAAGTGAAGATGTTATTTCGCCTATCGAGAGAAGGTTAGAAGAATGCGTTAACTAAAGTGAGAAGTATTTCCAGAGATGGAAACAACCTTGTGTTCATCACGTTCATCTCTGTTTCACCATAGACATATGGGAACGCGACCGATCATTGAGAGGTGTACACCAAGGGAAAGCGGAACCTTATTTGCGTCCTTAACATGATTAACAAACTTGCGATGTTTTTACTTTTTACTCTTTCTCTTTCTACTTTATTCATAAGACTTGCCATCGCATACATCGATTCTTTTGTATAACTTCACAGTATTAATGGACTTGCTCTAATTTTGACATTAGCAGCACATTGGTCCTTTTCTGAATCTCGACTGCTAACGGTGTGGTAGGTGAAATGTCAACATCATCTTTTTTATTTTCCCGAGATATGTGTTGACACTTCCATTCCACCAACCTTGCGGTGATCCTGCTATTATGGTTATCATCGTGTAGCCGCAATCTTGAAATGACCGTAATCGCTTGGTTACCGTAACTTCTACACGATGACCATAATCGCTTGACCATCGCAACTCCTATGCGATGGACGCATGCAGTTGATTATCACAACACCCATGTGTTGAACATATGTGTTCACGTTTGCGATGGAGAATTTCTCCGCATGCGATCGTCTATGCGATAGCCCGACTTCTGCGTCTGCATCTGATTCCTACGTTAGCTACAAAGATAGACAATTCAATGAATAACGTGTAATAGTGGGTTAGCCGAGATTTTTAATGCTGAACAACGAAAAATAATTTTCTCATGAATTCCTAACATAATTGCTACATATTATACTTAATAGCCCTCATAATTCTAAATAAAAGACCTAAGATGACGTGCATTTCTGTATATCATCACACCCCCAAACTTAGAATCATGTTTGTCCTCAAGCATGCATTATACTCAAGAAATTCTAACTCACCGTCAGGCTTTCCTTTACGGTGACCAGTTTCTCAAAATATAATTCATTCATGCCTCTAACCATTGCCGCAATGCTCTCTTCCACTTCAGGCTGGTTCTTCAAAAAAATCTTTTCTAAGTTTAAATCCGGCAAGCCTTTCCTCAAAAACTTTTTATTCATTCGCCGCAACTTTGCATTTAGCTTTTGAGAATGCGTTCATTCAAAACACTTCAAAAATTTGTAATGACTTATTCGAATGCGGCGTTGAACCTGGTTACGCTCTTCGTTTTGGCTTAACCCCACGTGTGTCCTGCGGGCATCCAACTTCGGTTGCGTTCCATATTCAACTCAACTCTTGTCTTGCTTGATTTGGCTTGTGCTTGACAGAGGAGTTGCGCTTATGCGTTGATCCTAGCGACTTACCTTCGTTTGGCTTGCCCTACGTATAGCATGCGGACATTGCCAACCTACGGTAAAGTGTCTTTTCACAACTTAACTCTTATCAACATGGGTTTCCCATTGCGTTGATAATGGAGTGTTATTCCTCAAATTTTTTTTTTTTTTAAAAAAATGAACCACAATTCCTCCGAGACCTGCTGTGCCACCTTCTTGCACCAACCAAACTTAGGGTGGCAAACTGTTCTTACTTGCAAGCTAAAAACAAATTAACAGAATGCATAGCCAATGTTTGGCGAAAGGTTGGTGCCAAAATAAACTTAAGAATTTCAAAAAGTTTGAAGAAGCTATTAAAAGTAAAGGGATGCCTTGCCGATGCTTAGTTAGCAGAGTGCGGTGAAATTAACTACTATCATAGATGCATCGGCAAGGAACCAATCAGACAAGGAGAATTTCAAAAGGAATAATGCATAAAAGGATAACAAGGAAGGACCGTTAGGCGGAATACGGCACCATTGCAATACAACCATCATCATCCACCGCTTTGGTAAATCCACACGCATCCGAAGCCAATCACGGAAGCGTTACTTTATGTGGTGAATACCATACTGGAATGAATTGCGGTGAGCAAGATGGAATCTGTATTGTCTCTACTGTGATGACAAAAATCCACACACACACGTAGAAAGCGTGTGGCAATGTAGCACTCACCTTTTATCAAATGGGCCTGCATACGATCGCACGGATATCTATTCTCATACGCATGAAATCACTTGATCGGATTCGCTAGACATATGTTTTCGTTTGGTGCTCTATTTCCAGGTTTTCTGCCATGGTCGTCTTTATTCTAGTTGTTGTTGGTTGGGCGCTATCTCTTCAATCTCGCGGAGCACTCCTCAATTCTCTGGTGTAATTCACCCATAGATCCGAGAGCTGCAAAGAAATCAAGAAAAATTATCATTAGCACACTATTGCCGAAGTCTCCGGTAACGGCGCCAAAAACTTGGTGCGTTATTTTATGCGGTGAAATGAATGGAATGAATTGGTGGTCACTGGGAAATGCGTTGTGCAACAAGTTTTCTCAGCAGAATCCAAGTATAAATCCTACTGAGTCTCCTGGCAGGTCCAAGGTTAAACTCAGGGACTAAGGAAAACGGTATGCGGTGATAATTTTTAAGAATACTTTGCGGTAACCAATAAATCAAAGAGTTATTTTTGGGTTGTTATTTGCGGTAATGAAAGTATGCGGCGGAGTTAAGAAAAGAGTTGATAATATGAAAGATGTGATGAATATGTAGGGAACGGGTTGAGAAGGGGTTCAACTAACACTTCCTAGGAGCATTCATGTTATGCGATCATGCAACACACATACAATAGTAAATCATCTCTCAACGCAAATGCTACGACTTCTAGTTCTAAAACACATGCAATATATGCGATAAGTCTATAGGACCTACACATAAGCCTCTATTCTTATTTATGCGATGACAAATGACACACACATAAATAAGGCGATCACATAATATCATAATCTATCTCTAGGGTGCATGCGATGCATGTTGGCAAACAGAGTTTATCTCTAAGTCCCTATCTCTTGCTTATGCAGATCTAATCTTGCTCTCTCGAGTCTAAGTTCTTTCTTTAGACTCTCTCTCGAGTAGCTCTATAGGGTGTTGGGCGCAACATAAGACAAGATAACCGCATGTAATGAAGATCTTAGGTCATGTTAGCTTAGTTCTTCTCAACCCATTTGATAGATTTAGCTACTCATGCATGCTTTTAAGAGAGTGAATAGATGTAGATAAGCAAGTTCTATTTTATAGATATAGAGTTGAAATATAAAATAACAATGGGAAATGAGAATAAAGAGCCTGGTAGCAATCTCTCGCTTCCCAAGGCTTTTTACACTGTTCTTCTCTACTCTGTTCAAAAGATAGTCTCGCTCTCGCAAGAGTCGGTCCTCTCTCTGCTTTTCCACGCCTCTGGGTTCTTTCTCGAGCTGACCAGAGCGATCTTTCGACGTCTCTTCCCTTCTCTCGCTCCGCCTTCGAAGTAAAAGAAAAACTAAGAGCAAGGCTAATTCTATCTATGGGAAAATTATCTAACTGTTCGAACTCCTTCACTGAAGGTTGCCTTTGGTATTTATAGAGTTTTGAGGTGAAGACTTTCTTCTCTCTTTATGATTGCACTAGTTGGATGATATTAATTCTCTATCTGATGCGATGCCCGAATATTGTCAGAAATTGAAGTTGTACTTGCTATAGTATCATCGTTAGGTCGGGTTGTCCAACTTAATTCAGAATCGAACGTCCAGTCACATCATTTCTTCCTCAGATTATAATGCTTTTCACACAGATGCGCAACCCCAATTGCTCCACTCTGGAAGCTCCGTTGAAACTTGCACAACCCACTTGCGGTCTACTTTGAGCGCATTTGCAATCTGGCCATTTACAATTCCAAGTTGCGGATGGACGTAACCTGACTTTGAAGCAACCGTCTCATTTTCTCTATATATTGCTTCAATAGGCCTCTAGGAAAGGAAGATTGTGGTGGTTGATTGTGAAGCTACTTGCTTTGGTTTGCTCCTGTTGACCATTGCTGCATAACAAGTATACTTTGACCGAGTTGATTACTGTGTGATGGCATTTTCCGCCCTTTGCGTCAACGCATTTGAATATTCCTGCGCACAAAATACATAAAGATTAACTGATTTTCTCAGGATGCGATGATGACGGCCTGCGAACCAGGCAATATTTAACTTAATGCTTTTTTAATAGCAATTAATATATTATTTAATCAACGCAAAACTTTCATTGTTTAATAACTTAGCACTGTAATAACGTGTCTTCTGCCCGTTATCACCAAAGTCCTCGACAAATGGCACACAAAAACTTGGTGAACTAAAAATTAGCCGTCAAAGACTGATGTCTAAAATTAGAGGAGACGCAATATGTGATGTATTTTCTTAAGGTATTGTTGATATTCATGCGTCGGTTTCATCGTTGGAATGAAACTATGTGTTAACGAATGTATGCGATGACCATGCATTTCCATCACAAGTTTTCTTGCGCTCACGCCAAGTGTATAACGCGAGCGCAAGTTTCTCGGGTGATCCGAGGTCGAACTCAGGGACTTGTAGCTAAACGTATGCAGTAATGTGTTTGCGCAGATGAATAAAAGAATGATGGAGGTATAAAGCTAACACTACTCCTACTCCTAACTAATAGACAATGCAATGAGAAGTATGAATGAGAGGTAGAGACATGACAATTATTGAGCTTGAAGTAAATGGATGGAAAATAGATAAAATGTGAAGATGTCTTCATCGCAACCCTTAAAGTGACCGCAAGGGCAACCTCAGCCAACGCAAGCTATGCGATCATGCTACACATACTTGAGCCTATTTCTAGGACGCATGCAATGTATATAGCTGCTAAAATGTCGGGATGACCGTATACCACCATATCCTACGTCTTGGACGCATGCAATATCCTCTCCGTAGGGTGCATACGCTGTGTAATAGCAAACGTAGCTTATTCCTAAGTTCCCCATTCTTGCTTATGCCATCCAATCCACTCTCCCGAGACTAAGATTTGGATTTTAGACTACTCTTCCAAGTATGCCTAAATGTTGAATGATGCGCTCATAAGACAAGGTAACCGTATAAACTTGGCTGACGTAAGATTATTCCTATCCCTAGTGAATACTTGCTTACATTGCTTAATGCAACCAACCACTTACCCTCCCGGGCAGTTAGTTGTTGCTGACTTTACTCATAGACAAGCGTTGCGTCTGCCTATAGATAGGCATTGCTATAGCTTCACACTAAGCAAATAAGGTTTTCTCACAATACTCACACAACGCACACCTCCCAGTGGTTTGCTACATGCTTCGTATTCCTATGCCGCATGATTAAGTATGCGATACTCTAACTATCTCATTAAGTGATGCAATGAATGTTAAAGGTGCTAAGCAAAGAAAGATGGAAATGGAATCAAAGGAAACATAGAAATGCATTGAACACACAATGTATTAATTTCTTAATCCAAAATGTAATACAATACAATATAAGAAAAGAAGAGAAAATTAAAGGACTAGCTGGAAGCAATGTCTTGCTTCCAGCGGATGTGTGTCAAGACTGCCGGTGGTGCCATGGAAGGGCGGTGGAGCAGACTCTCTCAAGATCTAACTCTGGCGAAGGCTTCAGTCATTACTCGGAATGGATGAAGGATATGAAGAACTCTAAACCTTTCTTCTAACGCGTTCGTCTAGATCACAAGGATCCACCTGAAGATAGGAAACCTTGAGTGAAAACCCTAGATGAATTGAAATTATGCTCGGTGGCTTCTATTTATAGAGCTTGATCGCCGACAGTATTAATGGACCTGCTCTGATTTTGACATTAGCGGCGCGTTGGTCCTTTTCTGAATCTCGGCTGCTAACGGCATGGTAGGTGAAATGTCAACATCATCTTTTTTATTTTCCCGAGATATGTGTAGATGTTTCCATTCCACCAACCTTACGGTGATACTGCTATTATGGTTATCATCGTGTAGCCGCAATCTTGAAATGACCACAATCGCCTGGTTACCGCAACTTCTACACGATGACCGTAATTGCTTGACGATCGCAACTTCTATGCGATGGACGCATGCGGTTGATTACCACAATACCCATGCGTTGAATGTATGCATTCACATTTGCAATGGAGAATTTCTACGCATGCAGTCGTCTATGTGATAGCACGGCTTCCGCGTCTGCATCCGATTCGTGCGTTAGCTACAAAGATAGACAATTCAACGCACAATAACGCATAATAGTGGGTTAGCCGAGATTCTTAATGCTGAACAATGCAAACTCATTTTATCATGAACTCCTAACATAATTGCCACATATTATGCTTAACAACTCTCATAATTCTAAATAAAAGGCCTAAGATAACATATATTTCTGCATGTCATCAGTATATAGCCAAAACAGTCTATAAGTATGAGGATAGGATTAGGTATCTTATCTTGGGGATACTATGGATGCGGTACGCTTTGTATTTGATACAAACGATGTGATCCCGAAATCGTTCATATGGAGACATGCGAATGGAGGCATCCTATGCAAAAGATGTTTGTATAGACCGGACCATGAAATAGTCACTTTAATTTATAACAACCATTTACTATTAAAACTGACTATTTCATCTCGATGACCTAAGGTAACTCGATCTCAATCCTGAGCTAACTATGAACTCTTGTTTATTCAGGATTATCCTTTAATCTGTATGGGTGAGAGTAGCTCAACAGTGCTGCTCTATAAGCCTCCCATTTTAGGGGTAAGATCGGGTAGATAGCTGAGGACATAGTCCTACAAGATGAAATTCACTCCTCCTACCCACTTTAGGGTTAGTAGATAGGTTGTTCCCTTAAGTACTGACTACTAATCTTGAATAGGGGCCCCGCCCTCTTGATGACTGAGACGGATTCGGTTTATTGGTAGTATCATAAACCAATTTTTCATTAGTAGTTTAGTAGAGACTTAAGGAGCAAGATGTATTATAGGGATAAAATGGTAATTTTGACCCAACTATTAATACGAACAACCTGTGAAGGATTGACTTATTGATCATGGTTAAATCAAGTGGACAGAAATATATCTACAGTGGGGAGAGTGCAGCTACTAGGCTTTAGTGGAGTGAATCAGTAGTTAACGGATGTTGATTAATTCGGTTAAAAGATTTTAGCCAATTAATCTTAGGTCCCCCTATTGGCTCATAAACAGACTAAACCTTAGAATAGCATGATAAAAAAAAATTGAAATGTTCAAATTCGATTTAAGGAAATTATTAATTGTATGTGATATAATTAAACGTTATAATCAAATGTTTAACTATCGAATTAAACAAGATTGGAGAGTTGGAGAATATTTAAATATGATTGAATATTAAATTCATGAATCTATTCATGATTATGGAATTGGTGGTTTAATAATTTAATATTAAATATTAAATTATTTTAATTAATTAATTAATTATTAATTTTTTAAAATTAAAATTTGAATTTTAGAAATTCAAATTTGGAATTAATTTTCTTTTAATTTAATTTTGTGAAAATAAAAGAAAACTGTAAATCTTAAGTTTAGTGGGATTTACCAACTTATTCTACCACATATTCCACTTGATGCAAGCCATATTGGTGTCAATAACTCATAAATTTAATTTTTCATGTTGTTGTTGATAAGAATAAAACTGATTCAACTGAGAAAGAGGTTGATGGATTCTGAATTTTGAAGAGAAAAGGGTTTCTCTCAAGTTTAAGACACAAGACCAAATTCTCCCCACTTTCCCTTCAAAATTCAATTTCATTTTGGATTCCACCATCTAATTTAAAGGTTTAGAGATAGTAGGGAAGATCAAGTGGTGGTCTACAAGCATTGGAGAGAAGAATCGGATTGTAGATTGGAGCTAATTGGAGGATTCTTCAAAGGTATACTCTAAAACACTAAATTCTGGAATTTTTGACCTTACATGCTTGTAATCTAAAATTAATTTATTTAGAGTGCTTAAGATATGAAGCATCCTTCCGCTTGTTGATTGTTAACACTAACAACTGGTATCAGAGCATAATTTAAGCACTCAATTTATGTCAAATTTAGCTTGATGGATATTTTTCATATGGTGAAATGGGGCTAAGATGGATATATTATGGTTTTGACATCAAAATTCTTCTTCAATTTTGTTGTAATTGTTGTAACTAGCTATTTGTTTATGGGTCTTAATGTGTGATTAAAAGTTTGTAAACTTGTTAGAGTCAATAGAGTTGCAATTAGGTTGTAACTGAAGAAGATAAGAAACAAGCTCGCAAAAAACAGCACAAAAATGGCTACTGCCTTCACAGCATTGCAACGTTGTTCTTTGTCCAGCCCAGAATGCACGCACTAATGGACCAGCAGTTCATATGGGCCATTTCAGTCGGTTCAGGTCGTGGAGAACCGATTAAGCTCCATTTCTTGCTTTGAAGGCCCGGTCTTAGTGGCTTGGAGTCGATTTAGGTCGATTCAGGTAATCCAACAACGATTCAGACTTGGTTTTTAATAATTCTTATAATAATTTGTTTATTGCTTGCTGAGGATGTCAAACCCAGTCCATTTTGGTGTGTTTAATTATTTATGCATTTGATGTATGTAATAATTAAACTAAATCTTGTATGAGCATAAAGTATGCCATGTAGATTTAAAATCCCACCATAGGAAACATGTAGCATGCATTAAAAGAATGTTACAAATAGTTATAATATATAGTATGCATGTGTTAGGGTTCCATGTTTTTAATATAAAATGTTATATTAAATTGTGAAATGGTCTGATGAATGTTACATATTGAAGCATGTCTATATTTTATAAAGTGTTATAAAATGAATTAGACATTAAAATCTATAACAAAAGTAAGATGCATGCTCACTTAGGATTAACAAATAACAACTTGTTTTAATTGGTTAAAATAGGTCGTTATCTCGTAAAACTTTGTTTACAAACTCACCCAAGCTAAAATCTTATTTAAGGCTGAAGGTACTTAAGTTGATGGTTTACGAAACATCTGCTACCTGGGGATTTTAGCCGATTCTTGAGCATTGTTAACTCGATTTTATAAGCATGCGTGAGCAATGTGAGATAATAAATTGGTTTATCACTTAGACATCATAGCTTAAATCCAAATATAAATGTTATACTTGAATAATCACCTAGACTTAGGTTGTTTATCAGCCGGAATATACCTAAGTAAATATTTACCCAAAACAAATAGAACACTTCAGTGGAATTACTGTTAAAATTGACTATTTCATCTCGATGACCTAAGGTAACTCGATCTCAATCTTGAGATAACTATGAACTCCTGTTTATTCGGGATTATCCTTTAATCTGCATGGTGAGAGTGGCTCAACAGCGCCGCTCAAGAAGCCTCCCATTTTAGAGGTAAGACTGGGTAGATAGCTGGGGACATAATCCTACAAGATGGAATTCACTCCTACCCTCTTTCAGGTTAGTAAATAGGTTGTTCCTTTAAGTATTGACTCCTAGTCTTGAACAAGGGGCCCTGCCCTCTCAATGATTAAGAGGGACTTGTGATGCGTTGTGAATATGATAAAATTATGGTGTATATTACGATGGTGGTGTTTGCGTTGTGCATGCAAGTTTTCCTAGAAAGATCCAAGTATAAATCCTACTAGGTTGCCTGGTAAGCCCAGGGTCGAACACAGGGATTATGGAGACAGTGTGCGACGGTGATTTCATATTTTCTTTGCGGTGACAAATAAAACGATGAGTTCGTTGGTATGTTTGTTTAAGGTATAGATTCTATGCGGCGGAATTGAGAAAAGAGTTAATAACACGAAAGTTACAATGAGTATGTGAGGGAACAGGTTGAGAAGGGATTTAGCTAACACTTCCTAAGATTGCGTTCACGTTATGCGATCATGCTACATACATACAACAAGAAGTCATCTCTCAATGCAAATGCTATAGCTCCTAGTTTTAGGACGCATGCGATGTATACGATGATGTCTATAGGACTTATGTCTAAGCCTCTACTCTTGTCTATGCGATGATGAATGACACACACATACAGAAGACGACCGCATACTACTATAACCTATTTCTAGGGTGCATGCGCTGCATGTTAGCAAACAAATCTTATCTCTAAGTCTATATCTCTTGCTTATGCGGTTCTAATCTTGCTTTCTCAAGTCTAGGTTCTAACCTAGCTCTCTCAAGTCTAGGTTCTTTCTTTAGACTCTCTCTCGAGTAGCTCTAAAGGGGTGATGGACTCATACATAAGCAAGATGATCGCATAAAATGAAGATCTTAGGTCATGCTAGCTAAGTACTTCTCAACCCATTCGGAAGTTTATTTATTCATGTGTAATGTAAAGAGAGTAAACAGATGTAGAGATGCAAGTTCCATTCTATAAATGAAATCAAAATACAGAATGACAATGGGAAATGAAGATTGGGAGCCTGGTAGCAATTTCTTGCTTCCCATGGCTTTTACACTGCATTTTTCTCTACTCTGCCCAAAAGAATATTCTTGCTTTTGCAAGAGTCGGCCCTCTCTCTGTTCTCAATGCTTCCCGGCACTCTCTCGAGCTGACCAGGAATGATCTTCCGACGTCTTCTCTCTTCACTCGCCTTCGCCTTCTAAGTGTAAGAAAACTATGAACAACGACTAACTCTCTTCTGTAAGGTGAACTCTCTATGTGGCTAAGCTCCTTTTGTGGTGGTGGCCTTCGATATTTATAGAGATCAAGGTGAAGAAGCTTTTCTCTCAAATGATTGCACTGATGGGATATCATTAAATCTCTGTCTGATGCGCCAATTAATTGTCACCGAAAAGTTGAGTGTACTTGCTACAGTGTGTCGTTAACGGCTTGTCAACTAAATTCGGATTCAACCGTCATCAGCTTTCTGTCCCATCGTGATTTATTAAGCTTTTACCTCGATGCGCCATCTCTATGCAGCTACCTTCTTGAGTAGATCTTCGCGAACGCAAACGATCGCATAGCCTTGCGGTCACAATCTCTTAATGCGCTCGGACACTGAATTCCTTGGATTGCAATTCTACCTTGCGCCAATGCATTTTCCTATACAAAATATGTAAATTAGCTGCTTTAATGCGATGGACGCATGCGATCACATTGTTCTCTACTTAATGCTTTTGGACACGATTTTACATATTTTTACCATCACAATCCTTCATTATTTTATATCTTTGCATTGTAATAACGTGTATTTCTACCCGTTATCACACCTCCAAATTTAAAAAAATGCTTGTCCTCAAGCATAAACTAAAAGATTTTCTCTAGAAAGTCGGCCACCTTTTTCTTTCCTAGATTTCTCGAGGTGCCTTATTCAAATACTATGTACCAAAATCTCCTTAATTCCTATCCAGGTCTTTTCTTAAAATATTTCTAAAATTTAGGGAACGCAAGTTTAACCTTCAGAAAGACTTTACTTGTTTCCAGGGCATCACATGATTTATTTCATAAAAAATAATAAAAAAAACTTTTTCAATTGGGGTGTTTCAAATGATTTTTATCCTTGCATAGTTTAGATATTCTTTTTATGGCCTTGCTCTGATCCAAGTGCCTAGTCTTCGTTTTGGCTTGCCCCCACGTATGTCATGCGAGCATCCAACTACGAGCAAGACGCTCTTTCTCAATCTAAACTCATGCCCATTTGGCAGTGAGTTGCGATCATTTTATTTATGCGTTGATCACGATTCCTACCTTCGTTTTGGCTTGTCCCCACGTGTGTCATGCGGATATCCAACTATGAGTAGGATCCGATCACAACGTTATGATTCTTTTTTTTTAGATCTAAAAGTAGCAAGGTTGAAAATAAATACTGCACCCCCAAATTTAAACACAGTAATGTCCTTATTGCTGAAAGATTGAAAGAATTCATGCGATGCTCTTAGGAGGTTTCGTAAAAGTCAGTTTGAAAGAAAGTTGGTGGACTACTAACTTTTAGAAATATTTCATGTATTGACTGTCCTGAAATTAAGTGGATTCTAGGACATGTGATGAGAAATATAGGCATGCATTTCATCATTGAAATCATAATTGGCATAGAAAAATAATGCGGTGACTTACTAAAGTAATCAAAGTTTAATGATTGCGTCGACTAAAGAGGATGCGATGATAAAATTATCAAAGTTAAAATGAAATGCGAAGTGCAAAATTTAGAATAAACAAAGTAAAGGAAAGATACAACCCCCAAATTTGGTCTGTCGCCCGCATTATTTGTGATCACATTCTTCTTTGCGGTGATCCAATTCCTTCGATTGTAATGGCTATCCGAGCTAATCTGTCTTTCGATTATCGTGTAGCTCCACCGCAATCGTTCACCACGATCGTCGCAAAAAACCATCGAGAGGGTCAAATAAAAGACAGAGTTAATTTTTTTTTTTTTTTTTTATGTAAAGGAGTAAAAGGATATAGAAATGATAATGGATATAAAGAGGTAGAATTAGGTTCATGAATTGAAGGTTTTAAAGGATACTTCAAAAAGAATGTGTCCCTGATAACTTTGAATCGCATAATAATCATAGGGACCGCTTATTCCTTTCAATCTGGGCTCTTTACGTCCAAGGCGGCTTTCTCTTCTTTTCTCGATCTCTTGGGATCTTAATTTCCTCAATCCGGAGCTTTGTCCCATTAATGTTCATCACGATTTCTCCCTTGTGCACATCAATTTGAGCGTGACCGGTCGATAGGAATGGTCGTCCTAATATGATGGGTGCATCTTCGTTCGCTTCATGGTCCAGAATGATAAAGACTGCCAGTAAAATGAATTTTTTGATTGAGACAAGACATCCTTTAACTCTCCCTCGGGGTGTACTCGGGATATGTCTACAAGCAGAACAGTCTCCGTCATGGGCGTTAGTTCTCCCACATTCAGTCGTTTGAAAATTGATAGCGACATTAAGTTTATACTCGCCTCAAGATCGTATAGTGCTTGACCAATGTAGACCCCTCCAATTGAGCAGGGTATCGTGAAGCTTCCTGGGTCGCACCTTTTTGGTGGGATCATAGTATTTAGTCTTTGCGTTACTACCACTATAGTGATCTTTTCTTCGTCATTCTACTTCTTTTTCAATCTTTGCGGGAATGGTGGTGGCTGTACTTTTTCTGTCTCGTGTTCTAGAGGCTTGTAAGTGCAACTTTTGGGTTCATCTTCTTGGGCTCTTCTGCATCATATGTCAACGGGTTCTTGGATTTCACCTCATTCAGGTTGGTCATGGTGCGCTCTTCCCCTTCTTCCGCTGTCGTTTTTTTGCTTAACAAGGAGATTGCTAGGCATTGTTCCTTTCTTGTACCCTCAGAGTTGCAAGAGAGCTCAATTGAGCTTGGCAACGCTCCTTGCTATCTACTTTTGAGTTTGCCCTCAATCTGTCCTATCTGAATTTCAAGATTGCGGATAAACGTCGCTTGATTTTGGAGTACTGTTTCTTTTTTCTCAATATATTGCTTCAGTAAGCTCTCCAGAGATGAAGATTGCGGCACCTGCGAACTACTGGCTTGATTTTGCATTTGACTGTTCATTCATGGGAAAAATCCTACGACCCTTCCTTTTGCGCCATAGGTTGATAACTTTGTTGTTGATTTTTCCACGTGAAATTGGGGTGATTCCTCCACCCGAGATTGTACGTATCAGAGAAAGGGTTATTCTTTATGAAGCATACTAACTATGGATTCCTTAGGCATTCTTCAATCGGATGTGCTTCTCCATAGGTGACACAACTTGTGATCGTTTGAGTGATTGCGTTGACCTGCCCTTTATGCATTCCCGTGCTATTGATTACGATGCCTTGTATTAGATTCATCATCGCATTCATTTGGGTTTGTAGGGATGCGATGGCCCCATTACTTGCATCACTATCTTTAATTCTCAATAGTTGATCGCTTTCTCTCCAGTCCTCGTGAATTTTTTGAAATGAGATCAAGTATGTTTTTCGCCTCATCGTAAGTTTTATC
This sequence comes from Benincasa hispida, assembly GCF_009727055.1. Lineage (NCBI taxonomy): Eukaryota > Viridiplantae > Streptophyta > Magnoliopsida > Cucurbitales > Cucurbitaceae > Benincasa > Benincasa hispida. The sequence goes on along the minus strand of NC_052350.1, from coordinate 59,855,534 downwards.
AAGCAGACCTCTAACTGTTGCCGCATTGGTAATCGTCTGTGATGCAGGGTTCAAACCGTGGTAGAAAATTTCCATTTGTAGACAATCTGGTAAGCCATTGTGCAGACAATCTCGCACCAGTCTTTTGAACCTCGCCCAGGCGTCACTGAGCGATTTGTCGATATCTTATTCAAAATTAGTGATCACCTTCCTTCTTCTAGCATTTTCTATCGGGGGGAAGTACTTCTTCATGAACTTTTCCACTACCTATTCCCACGATGTAATCTCCCCTGGTTCGAGAGAATAAGCCCATTTCCGTGCTTGGTCACACAACGAAAATGGGAATAATATAGTCGAACCTCCTCAGCGGAGATGTTTGGGAACACAAACGTATTGCAGATTTCAATAAAACTCCACAGGTGAATGTGCAGATCCTCACCACGCCTACCGCCAAACTGTCTGGCAGTTTGAATCATCTGCAGCATCATCAGTTTCATCTCGAACCTCGATCTGTCTAAGGCTGGCCTCATGATTCCTGGTGAGAAATCATAAAGGTTGAGCGACGCATAGTCCCAAATGGGCCTATTACGGTCGTTCGCCAAGAGGATGAGATTTGCCATGATATTATTTGCATTCAGTGCTCTGTCTTCCGGTTCCTCCGCCATGTTGAGGTCTTTCTCTTGTTGTTGTTGGCGACTATTTCTTCTTCTTCTTCAGAAAGTTCTCTCAATCTTTGGGTCGTAATTGGACTCAGGAGATTTTCCTTCGCTCATATGATGCTCGCTTCTTCCCTAACCAAAGGAGAAGCAATGCACAGAGATGGAAAGCTGTAAAGAAAATAAAAAAGTTACCGTTAGCACAATCTGTACTGTCGTAGTCCCCAGCAACGGCGCCAAAAACTTGATGCTTTATGAATATGATGAAATTATGGTGTATATTGAGATGGTGGTGTATGCTCTATGCATGCAAGTTTTCCTAGCAAGATCCAAGTATAAATCCTACTAGGTTGCTTGGTAAGCCCAGGGTCGAACACAAGGACTATGGAGACAGTATGCGACGGTGATTTCAGATTTTCTTTGCGGTGACAAATAAAACGATGAGTTGGTTGGTATGTTTATTTAAGGTATAGATTCTATGTGGCGGAATTGAGAAAAGAGTTAATAACACGAAAGTTACAATGAGTATGCAGGGGAATGGGTTGAGAAGGGATTTAGCTAACACTTCCTAAGATTGCGTTCACATTATGCGATCATGCTACATACATGCAACAACAAGTCATCTCTCAATGCAAATGTTATAGCTTTTAGTTTTAGGAAGCATGCGATGTATACGATGATGTCTATAGGACTTATGTCTAAGCCTCTACTCTTATCTATGCGATGATGAATGACACACACATACACAAGGCGAACGCATACTACCATAACCTATTTCTAGGGTGCATGTGATGCATATTAGTAATGGCTCTAAAGAGGTGATGGACGCATACATAAGACAAGATGATCGCATAAAATGAAGATCTTAGATCATGCTAGCTAAGTACTTCTCAACCCATTTAGAAGTTTAGTTACTCATGCGTAATGTAAAGAGAGTGAACAGATGTAGAGATGCAAGTTCCATTCTATAAATGAAATCAAAATATAGAATGACAATGGGAAATGAAGATTGGGAGCCTGGTAGAAATTTCTTGCTTTCCAAGGCTTTTACACTGTGTTTTTCTCTACTCTGCCCAAAAGAATATTCTTGCTTTTGCAAGAGTCGGCCTTCTCTCCGTTCTCAATGCTTTCTGGCACTCTCTCGAGCTGACCAGGAATGATCTTCTGGTGTCTTCTCTCTTCACTAGCCTCCGCCTTCTATGTGTAAGAAAACTATGAACGATGGCTAACTTTCTTCTGTAAGGTGAACTCTCTATATGGCTAAGTTCCTTTTTTGGTGGTGGCCTTCGGTATTTATAGAGATCAAGGTGAAGAAGCTTTTCTCTCAAATGATTGCACTGATGGGATGTCATTAATCTCTATCTGATGCGCTGATTAATTGTCACCAAAAAGTTGAGTGTACTTACTACAGTGTGTCATTAATGCTTGTCAACTAAATTCGGATTTGATCGTCATCAGCTTTCTGTTCCATCGTAGTTTATTAAGCTTTCACCTCGATGTGCCGTCTCTATGCGGCTACCTTCTTGAGCAGATCTTCGCAAATGCAAACGATCGCATAGCTTTGCGGTCACAATCTCTTAATGCGCTCAGACGTTGAATTCCTTGGATCACAATTCTGCCTTGCGCCAACGTATTTTCCTATACAAACTACGTAAATTGGTTGCTTTAATGCGATGGACGCATGCGATCGCAATGTTCTCTACTTAATGCTTTTGGACACGATTTTACATATTTTTACCTTCGCGATCCTTCATTGTTTTATATCTTTGCATTGTAATAACGTGCATTTTTGCTCATTATCAACTCGATTTACTGGTAGAACCATAAACCAATTGTTCATTAGTAGTTCTGTGGAGACTTAAGAAGCAAGATGTATTATAGGGATAAAATGGTATTTTGACCCAACCGTTAACACGAACAATCTGTAAAGGATTGACTTACTGATCATGGTTAAATCAAGTGGATGGAAATATATCTACAGTGTAGAGTGTGCAGCTACTGGGCTTTAGTGGAGTGACCTGGTAGTTAATGAATGTTGATTAATTTGGTTAGAAGAGTTTAGCCAATTAATCTCGGACTATTGGAGCTTATGATTTATAGGTCCATTAGATCCCCTTACTAGCTCATAAATAGACTGTTGGAGCTTATAATCTTATAATAGCGTGATGAGAAAATTTGAAATGTTCAAATTCGATTAAAGAGAAATATTAATTGTATGTTATATAATTAAAATCGGAGAGTTGGAGAGTATTTAAATATGATTTGAATGTTAAATTCATGAATAAGGATTCATGATTATGAAATTGGTAGTTTAATAATTTAATATTAGATATTAAATTATTTTAATTAATTAAATTGTTTAATAATTACTAATTAATTTGTATTAAAATTTGAATTTGAGAAATTCAATTTTGAAATTATTTTTTTTAAATTTAATATATGAAAATTAAAGAAAAATAGAAATCTTAAGTTAAGTGGAATTCTCCAAGTTATTCCACCACATATTCCACTTGATGCATGTCATCTTGGTGTCAATAACTCATGAATTTAATATTGCATGTTGTTATTGGTAAAAATCAAACTGATTCAACTTAGAAAGTGGTTGATGGATTCTGAATTTTGAAGAGAAAAGGGGACCTCTCAAGTTCAAGACACAAGACCAAATTCTCTCCATTTTCCCTTCAAAGTTCAATCTCATTTTGAATTCCACCATCCAATCTAAAGGTTTAGAGGATCATAGAGAAGATCAAGTGGTGGTCTACAAGCATTGGAGAGAAGAATCGAGTTGCAGATTGGAGCTAATTAGAGGATTCTTCGATGGTATACATTGAAACCCTAAATTCTTGAATTTCTGACCTTACATGCTTGTAATCTAAAATCAATATAGTTAGAGTGCTTAAGATCCTAATTGCTTCTACTTGTTGATTGATAACACTAACAACGAAGTATTCAAAACCTCTCCTTATTTTAACATTCATCGGACCACAAAAATTTGAATGTATAAGATCCAAGGATTATTTGGCTCTATAATCTTTCTCGTAAAAGGTCGTTTTGTAATTTTTCCTTCGAGACAAGACTCACATACCAGTCAAGAATTTTCTTCTAACTCGTTTAGAAGTCCATTCTTAACCAATCTCTCAATCCTATTGAGATTAATGTGACCTAATTTTAGATGCCAAAAATGAGTGTTTCCTTTTGGAGAAACTTTCCTTCTTTTGTTTGCAGTGTTGAACATTTAAACATTATGGAGCATTTTAGATATTAACAGCCTTAGTACGTATAAGTTACTTTCATTTGCTGCTGAACATATTTCAATATAAACGCTTTATCATGAATAAATGATATATTATAAGAATGTTCTAGCAAACAAGATATTGAAATCAAGTTCCTCTTAAATTTTAGATCAAAATACATATTGTCCAACAATATGAATTTAAAATAAAAAAGTAACTTAATGCTTCCTAATGCTACAGCTGAGATGATCTCCCCAACCTCGAGTTGTCTCTAGGAACTACTTTCCTGTAAAGAAGTGCAAACATGGTTAGTGACGGAATCAAGTATTCGTGTATTGCTATCATGTTCCACTAAGCATGTTTCAAGAACAAGTAAATCATATCTACCTTCTTTGTCATTCTTCTTCTCGGCTAAATAAATTGGGAAGTTTCGTTTTCAGTGCCCATCCTGGTTGTATTGGAAACAATTTTCTTTTGTATCTATGATCTTTTTCCCTTTCTGAGTGGCAACAAGTGGATTAGTTTTATTCTTTCCTTTACTACCCTTTTTTTCTTCCACTTCTTGGAGGATGAGGAAGAAGTCACTAACTTGGTCCCAGAGGTTGAACCTCTATGGAAATTTTTTGAGGAAGTGGCAACGTTTGCCTTCCAGCATTTCCTTTGACTTTCATCAGGGACTCATAAGTCTGCAGCTTTTTTAGGAGAGTGATGAGGTTGTACTGAATCTTATTCATAACCGCATTACTATGGAACTAGAGATAACTCTTTGAAATAGTCTCAAGTATAAATTTAATTTGGCTGGATTCGTCTATGACAGTGCCATTCATTTCCGCCACGTTAAAGTGGACCATCATGTCAAGGACATGCTCCCTGACGGACACCCTTTCTGACATACAGGGATTAAAAATGGACTTTAAAGCATCATGCCTGAGATGAGTGGCTGGTTGGCCAAACATCCCTTGCAGCGACTCCATGGTCTCCCAAGCAGAGACCATGGCTATGCTTTTTGGCTAATACTTCAGATAAGCTAGCCATAATATAGACCTTGGCCTATTCATTAGCCTCGGTCCACCTGTCATAGGCCCCACGAACAGTCCGTGAGGTAGTAGGTCCAGGAGTTGGAGGACATCCCTCCAACAGGACGAATTTTAGGTCATCAAATCACCAAAACCATAATGATTGTATTTTTCCATTGTGCATAGTTATCATCATTTAATTAAATGGTTCCAAGAAAGGAGATTACTGCGCTAGTCATATTTGTTGATACAAAACAAATAATTTATCCAACCAGTTTAGAAAAAAACCAAATAATGAACCCAATATTACTTTATTTTACAATGATACTTCAATGAGGTAGAATAAATGCCACCTTCGGGTGAACAGTTATTCCTTCACGGAATTGAGACATTCTCAATCAAAAATTACACCATAACAACTCTTATTTCTATAATATTTAATTATCATTTATTTGGTCCAGAAATCATTAATTGTCTTAATGCTTTCTTGTAAGTGTAACCCTTCATTTTCAACCCTATAATCCTGCCCAACCAGTCTGCCTCAAGGAAGAACATAATTGGTGCAATTGATTATAGCGATCTTATCCATTTTTGGAGTTTGATATGTCTATTTTCATGGAAATACCTTCTTAAGGGGGACGCTCCTAGGGCACCATGAGGTTGAGCATGGAAATGACATTTCAAACCAATGAAGGAAACCATAAGATGTGTTGAAACATGTTCTTCTCCCATTTATTATAAACACTTTCTCCATTCATCTTGATATTAACCCATGCAAATACCTTCCTAAGAGAGGGTGCACCCAGGACACCACGAGGTCGAGCATGAATCTCACTTTGTGAACTTTTAGGGAGAACATGAGTGGAAAAACAACATATCATATATATCTTTTTCCTCCCACTGAGTGTTATTGCAAAAGATGAGATTATTAACTTAGTAAAATCCGGCTAATTTATTTTGACTAAGTCTAGGTGAATTACTTTTAAATCATTTAAAATTAATTTGGACCTATGTTTGTATGTAACTTTTGATTATAGACTTTAATTCTAATTTCATTATACTTATTACCATTATAAAATAATGAAAATAAAATCAATAAATTTGCATTTTGTGACATTGATAAATATAACATTTATATTAAGCTAATTAATGTCATGCTCTATGCAAAGTTCATTTTTATTTTTATTAAACAATATAACAATTATATTGTCACAAATGAAATCAATTCACATGCTATCATACTATATAAATATTATATTTTAGTATGATGCATGAGCATGCTTAATTAATCATGCATCCATAATATAACAGTTATATTAAAAGGATGCATGAAACATGTTTATCCTAAGGTGAGATTTTAAATCTATATGACATATAATATGCAACATATAAATCATAAAATATAAACATACATCTCATGCAATTATATAAAAGGCATATATAGACCGATATATGACACTCTAATAAAATAACTAAATTAATATAATAGAATTATACTAATTTAATTACAAACAAATAAAATATAAAACCCTAGATTTTAGAAAATTCTAAAATAAAATAGAAAAAACAAAAAAAAAATAATTGCTTCTGTTCGGCAGTGACGATGGATAAACTAGAACTCAAAATGATGATCCAATTGTTCAAAACGAGAACCTATGTGTCTTAAACATAGGCTCAAAAATGCCCAAATGAAATTTCCAGTACTCATCTCATATAAATTATCATTTATATGACAATTTTTTGTTTTTTGTTTTTTTTTTTTTTTGCAAAGGTATTGAATTAAATACATGGGGTGGGGGAATCGAACCTCTAACCTTGAGATTGATAGTACAAACACTGTGTCAGCTGAGTTATGCTCATTTTGGCTTTAGACGACAACTTTATTATAGGAAATTATTTAATGTTTTATTTTGTAATGTTAATAGATTATGAATTGAAGTTATTAGTATTTATTATGCAATGAAGTATTTTATATATTAACTAAAATTGAGTGCTCGAACTAAAATTTATCAAAATCTAATTAATTAAAAAATTATTCTTGAAAAAAAACGTTACCTCTTTTATAGCCATGAGTTAAAGCTATAGAAATATTTATATAGCAAAAACAAAATGTTGTCAAAAGGTTATTATAATATTTATAATAATTGGAAAGGATTAAATAACATTACTATACGATTAAGGAAATCAAACACGAGGATTTCCATGAGCAGCGGACGGGATCGTTCCAAATTCCATTCAAGTGAACACAATCAATTACAGTCTAACAAGAAACTAACAAGTCATGCGTATATAGAAATTACAGCATGCTAAACGATGATACAAGGGATAGAGTATGTGTACCTTTGAAGAACCATTCTTCAAGAATCCCTCGATCAATCTACAATGTGTCCAACACAGCCCTCGAATGCAATGAACAGAACACAGCACGAACACAACGAACATCTGCGAACTGAGTGAGGACACCACCACAATGGTTACCTTGGTATTCTCGGTGTGAGAATCCAGGAGTTGTGGGCTCTGTATGATCTTGGCTTGAGGAAGAGACTAGAGGTCTACGATCGAGTAAACGATCGAGCAAGTGGGAGATAATACACTGTCTATCGTATAGACGATGTGCTCGACCGTTTAGTAAACGACAGCCTATCGTATAGACTTAGCCACTCGATCGTGTAGCTACGATCAGTTGAGTAACTATCGTATAGTCAACTCTACACGATCATTTCGTCTCTGTCCAGCTATCGCTTAGTGAAACTCTTTTACTTGATGGCTTGTCTCCGTGAGCACTTTTCGAATGAAGTCACACTTCTAAATTTAGGAAAACATTTTTCCTTTTATCTCACGATTATCATAAAACTACTAATTGTTGGGATTGGTGTCCTAGTTCTCCCAGAGTCTCGTTGTTTGTAATATATACACATTGTTATGAATAAAATAAAAGTTATTTCGTTATGGCATTTACTCATATCCAATAAACAAAGCTCCATGGCATGTATATGAGATATATAAGTAGATCATGCCTTAAGTGATAACCTAAATAGGTCTGTAGTATAAGGATTAAGGTGGAATACCTGATCCTGGTAACACTACGGATACGGCCTGCTTTGTAGAGGTTTGCAGGTATTGTGAACTACTACAGATGGTAGATCCTAACCATTCATGTGGAGATGTGCGAGCGGGGTGTCCTATACAAAGAGTTTATATAAGACCGGACCACGAGATGATTCATCTCTGTATATAACGCTGTTGATACTGGAGACTTACATCTCACCGAAAATACCATAGGTGACACGATCTCAATCCTGAGTGTTTTGGGAACTCCTGCCTTTAAGGGCGGTCATTTGATCAGTATGGGTGAGAATGGCTAGATTGCCAACTCAACATGCCTACCTTTTTGGTGACTTGTCTGTTTTAGGAGCTGGGAACTCAATTACACAAGTGGAATTCACTCCTTTCCCGAAGCAGGGTAAGTAGATAGATTGCTCCCTTAAAGGCTGATTCTGAGGCTTGAACATAGTGGCCACAGCTTCTCTTTGGAAAAGAGGACTCAGTCATAGTAGAACTATGACTTAGGTTCATTAGAGGGATCAGTGGTACTTAAGGAGTTAGATGTAACTACAGGAGCATAACGGTTATTGGCCGAGTTGTACTTACGAGCGATCTATGAAAGGTTGTCGCACTATTCATTAGTTATGATGGACACATGATATATTTGAAGTAAGGAGAGTTCAACTATCAGTTTTTAGTGGAGTGTCTGGCAGTTAACGGATGGTGGATCCCATGACTAAAGAGTTTAGTCAGTTATTCACGTACCGTTGGAGCTTCGAGCTATAGGTCCATAAGGTCCCCTTGGTAGCTCAATGGATTCAAGTTGAGGATCAATTCTTGGTGTTGATTTGAAATGTTCAAATTGACAAGAGGTAATTCGATTATATATGATATGATCGATATGTTTTTTAGATACATCTAATGGAGGATTAATGTAAATGAGATTTATATTAAGGACCATGGAATAGAAAAAGAGCTATGGTTTATATGTTTCATGAGATGAAATATTAAAACTATGGGTTATAAATATAGTATGGTAAGTCGGTTATCATATATATTTATAATAATATTAATTATGGGATAATTATCTCTTTTTCTCTAATAACCAATTGAGTGGGAGGTTATTGGTGGTTTCATGGAAACCGTGAGATAAAAGGAAAAATATTTTCCTAAATTTAGTAGTTGTTGAATTGAGATTTCCATTCTCGGAAAATTACTCACGAAAAGGTTGTCAAGTAAATTAGATTTTCTAAACGACAACTTGGAGAGACTAGACGATCGTGGAGTGTTTCTATACGATAGACATTCAGCTAGCCGATGAGCTAAACGATCGTGCAGCTTTAACTAAACGATTGCATAACGTTTGTTAAATGATTGGGCATCGTCTATAGGATAGACACTGTCATCTCCCACTTGCTCAATAGTTTACACAATTGTTCTTCCTCCGGTCTCTACCTCTAACCAAGTCCATACAGAGCCCACACTTCTGGATTCTCACACCGAGAATACCAAGGTAGCCATTGTGGTGGTCTCATACTCAACCCGACACTAGTTGAGGTTCTATGGAGGCCGTTCGTGTGTTCGTGTTCTTGGAGTGTGCTGCGTTCGAGTTCGCTGTGATCGTACTGTGTTGCGGACATGGTGTATGAGCGTTCATCTGTTGTAGTCTTGGAGTCTGTTCGAGCGTTCGTGATCAAGGGAGATTGAAGATGAGTCTTCAAAGGTATGTTAAGTCTATCCCTTTTGATGGAATAGGAGACATACGCAGCGGAATAAGGATCTAATACACTCTAATTTCTTTTAATTTAAAGGAAAAAAGCATGCAATTGAAGGAAAAAACAGTTAATTAGAAAATATGCCTTTGAAGCTCCCGAAAACCGCTTTTCCTCGCTGAATCTCGACCCGAACTCTTCTGGACCACCACTAGAGTTAGACTTACTATCCTCTGGACTCAGAACCGGATTGTGGGACCTAGTAGATGAAGAAACTGAGAGAGAGAAAGAGATGGAAAAAGAAATGGATCTTTTGGGTTGGGTTTTGGGTTATGAATTTTTCCTCAAAATAGTGTTTTTTTTCCAGCCCAAATTTGAAAAGCAATTTTGGAAAAATAGGCAAAAGTCTTAAAACCAAATTCAAAGCCCATATTTATAGAAAAAGACCATGCAAAAATTGCATAGAAATCAATTCATATAAAACCCAACACCTAGAATCCACTATCTTAGTGGGCTTAATGTCTCCACTATTAACCCAACACCTAGCCCACTATTTTGTTAGTGGAATTATCCAACAAAAGTTTGGATTTCCCACTAACATTAGTCAAAGGGCAAAATAGTCATTTTGTGTTAAAGTCAAACTTTGACCAAAAAGCACATTTTGACTTATATGATTTTTCTCTTGGACTAATTTTTGACCTCCCGAGCATGAATCCGCATTCATTTTCTCGAAATTCAAATCACATTTGAATATAAGGTCGGTCAAAGTTTGACTTTTTAAAGTCAAAAGTCAACTTTTTGACTTTTTACATCTTTTACCATTTCTCCATTATTTCCAAGCTTCCGAACATGAACGTATTCATATTCTTGATATTTAAATCAACAAATTAAATATAAAATTGTATCTCTAAACTAAAAAACCCGACCACTATATCACATATACTTGTCGGTTTCTCTCTCTTCACCTAATTCGAACAATTCGAATTATTCTATCATACTGTTCTAAGTTTATTCCATATGAGCTAGTAGGGGAACCTAATGGACTATAGATCATGGGCTCCAAACGATCCGAGATTAGCTGGCTAAACTCTTTAGACGAAGCTAATCAACATTCGTTAACTCACGGGTCATTCCACTATAGTCACGTAGTTGCACTCCCCTCACTATAGATATATTTGTGTCCATTTGATATAACCATGATTAGTAAGCTAAATCCTTCACAGGTTGTTTCGTAATTCGGTTGGGTCATAAAAAATCATTTTACCCCAAGACTACATCTTGTTCCTAAAGTTCCACTGATCCTTTAATGAACAATTGGTTTAAGTCCAACCTTATAAACCGAACCCCTTCCGGTTCAAGGAGAAGGGTGGGGCCGCCTTTTGTTCAAGACCTGGATTCAGTACTAAAGGAACAACCTACTACTATCCCTATAACGGGAGAGTGAATTCCGTCTTGCACCCTATGTTCCAACATCCACCTGATTTACCCCTGAAATGGGAGGCTTATTTGGGCCATGCGATGATGAGCTGCCCTCACCATGCAGATCTAAGGATAATTCCGAGTGAACATAAGTTCATAGTTAGCTTCAGGATTAAGATTAAGTTACCTAGGTCATCAATTAACAAAATAGTCAGTTTTATTACATAAAATGGCATTTAGAACGTAAAAGTGATTATTTCATTGGTTCAGTCTTATGCAAACTCTTTACATAGGATGCCCCCACTTTCATGTCTCCACATGAAGATTTAGGATCACATCGTTTGTACTAACTACAAAGTGGGCTACATCCATAGTGCCCCTAGAACAAGGCGTCCAACTTCTTATTCATATACTATAGACATTTTGGCTTAATATTTGACTTGATTTCGCAC